>NW_009232558.1:0-17437 GCF_000690835.1 Fulmarus glacialis
GGCCACGAGCGGCCCGGGACGGCACCGGCCCCGCCGCTTCCTTTAACGCTGAATTTGTCCTGATTTTACCCCCCCTCTCTCCCCCAAAAAAGCGCAATTCCCAACTAACTGCCTTCTGGTCATGGATTCCGGCTGCCAGACGTCAAATTTAGTACCTTAATCTGCTTAACGGTACCCTCTCACCCGTCCCAGCCATTAATCTGTTATGAATATTCCTGTTGTTTGACCCCTCAGTGAAATTTGGGTTGTGATGTGGCTGTCACCACGAGGGCCTGGCCAGAACCCCGGGCTGCCTCTCCTTAACCCCTCTGCAGCTGTACTCCATGCATGAGCTTTGTGTTCATGTGTGACCCTTGTATCCGTTATCTCGGGCTCGGTTTCCTACATCCTTGCTCCTGGTCATCGTGCGCTATTTTCATTTACCTCGGAAATATCCCTGCTCCGAGCTCGCCCCGGTCTGCAGCACGGCATGGGCTCCCACGCCTTTGGGAGGCCAACCCTTTCTGCGAGAGGCCCTCAAAGACCAGCTGGTTCTGCTCATTTTGGGTCCAACCCTGGCGTTAACCCCCCTGTTTTCCAGAGAGGTCACTGGGACGCTGCTGAGTGGCAGCACCGAAACCGGACACCAAAGCTGGAGATGCCACCAACGCTTTCGTCCTAAAGCTTTTTCCCTGCCGCGTGTGTGCATGTGTGCCAACACCCAATTCAGTCGGCTCTCTAAAATATCTGCGTGTGTTTTGCTGCTTAAATCTGTGGAGGGTAAGCTGGGAAAACATCTAGTGCTGCCATGCTCGCTGTCCTGCACCTGTCTGCCATTTCTTGCCTGTTAAGGGCCTGGTTTGACTGCGGGCAGAAGTGAGCAAGCAACGTGGAAAGGACGAGTGGTCTTCCCTTCTTCCCCTGAGGAATCCGTGAAACACTTTGGCTGAATTAGAGCGATCCCAGGTCTTCCTCAGGCTCTTTGGACCAAAATCTTGTGTTTTGAGGCGGGAAGCATAGCCACTGCTGTGCCGAGTAGCCAGAACTAGATTCAGCAAGGCAAATCTGGAAGCCCAGCCAACGAAACGCTAGTCACGAAGGTGTATTTTTTTTCTCCAGTCCGCTGGGAAACTTCATTTTAATCTGGTGAACTTATGATAGCTGCTTTGACATTGGGCTGCTGCTCGTTAAACTGGTCAGGGATATGGAAGCCGGCCAGTTGGGTCACCTCCAGCCTCGGGTCCTGCCTCTTGCGGGAGGAGTTGGGTGGAAAAAGCTCTAAGAAGAGCTGGCTCCAAGTGCCAGCGCTTCCCCCGAGATGATCTTGCTGCAGCGCCTTCCCTTGGACTGTGGCTGTCGATCGGACGTGTGTAACGAGGAGCGTGGTTAACCCCAGGCTTCCCTGGACATGGGGGGCTGTGTCCCACCAGGAGCTGCAAGGTGGAGGTTGCTGGGGGACCTTTGAGAGGTCCCGTGCAGCTCCAGGTTGCTTTTCTGGGTTCTCTGGGCAGGGGAGAGCCCCTCTCTGGGTCTTTCGACTGGGTCTTGGGTCTGAACTTTTAAGGAGAAGTGATGAAGGGGTCTGTCCTGGAGCCCACGTCCCAAGTGCTTTGCACCACTGTACTCTACTTTGCAAGGGGTCTTCCCTGAAGACGGTTTCTTTCCAGCTTTATCCTGGTGCGCTTAACACAAACCGGCGAGAAGAAAACGTCAGCCAAGCAAAGCGGTCGCGGGTTGAGTAACACAGCAAAAATCGAAGCCAAGACCTTCTACATGGGAGAGAGACTGACAGAAAAAGCTTTCATGGTGGGTCGGCATGACGAGAGTTGTCCTCCTGTGGCTTGCGCAGACCTGGAGGAGCGCGCCCCACTAGACTGGATCAGCTCGACGTGAAGGAGAATGTGATGTTCAGCGTTAAAATCCAGCTGGTGACAAATTTTTTCCAGCACCCTTCTGGGCTCGGTGCTTTGAAGTGCCTTTCTTTAAACTCGTACGACTGGCTGCATCACTGCAAATGGGAGGTTGAAGGGCCAAAGTGTCCAGCTCCTGCTGGAATCTGAGTTTCATAGTGAGGATTTTCCTGTTTAAAAAGAAGATTCTCAGAGGAAGAATCAAAAAATCAAAAGACATCAGAGACTACTTTGTGGATTTATTATTGGAAAAGGAGTAGATGTTGTTGGCTAGGAACTAAAGAGGAAAGCCCTGGGGGAACCTGATACCTTATACTGTTAATCTGGGCTGAGTTTCACCATCAAATGTGCCTTATTTTGTACGAAGGTGCCGATATAAAAAGGTGCGGGTGGCTTTGACGTGCAGTGGCTCGTTTGAGGTTGGCGTTGGGTACCCCACTGAGCAAATCTGCTTTTCACTGTCGTGTCAGGGGAGATGCCAGTGCCATGCTGGAAGGGACGGTGGAGGTGGACCCAGCTGCACCAAGTGTCTTGAGCAAAAACTGCATTTCCCAGCCATCGGGGACTCGGCCATGGGGTGGGGCGGACAGATTAATCCGAATTAAAAACTGATCCTAAGCTCAATTCTCCGTGCTCAGGGCTTACAGGGGGTGGAGGGGGGGGGGGGGGGTCTCTGCTCTGCACTCTCCTGCCATGATTTCTAACCCACTTTTTCCTTCTCTCCCAACAGGAACTTGCGTGAGGCGACAGGACAGACATGCTTAACTTAAGGACTTGTGCGGCAAAGCTGAGGCCGTTGACGGCCTCGCAGACTGTAAAGACAATTTCCCAACACAGGCCGGCAACACCCAGGACGTTTCAACAGATCAGGTGCTACAGTGCACCGGTGGCTGCCGAGCCTTTTTTGAGCGGGACTAGTTCAAACTACGTGGAGGAAATGTATTATGCTTGGCTGGAAAATCCCAAAAGTGTACATAAGGTAAGGAGCAACCTTGCCAGGATATCGCCTTTGCTTCTCCCTCTGTGTGTCTGAGCAGTGGGTTCAGGTAAGTGCACGCATCTCAAGGAGGAATGAATTCAGCCGGAGGGGCTGGATAGTTGTGGATGGTCCTTCTGCCTCGCTTTGCCGGAAAGAAACGTCACCGATTCCTTGAGCAAGAGCCAAGAGAAGTTTCTCCGTTCAAGAGGGAACGCCATTGGCTTGTGGGACGCGGGCAGCATCCTGGATCACAAGCGGATACAAGGAATGCCTTCTGGAAATCCACCTTTAATGAGCTCCCAATACTTTATTTTTTCCAGCTCTGATGGCTTATCAGGAGGGTTTATTCTGGAGTGGACGATGGGGGGAGGCAGGGAGGATATTCTCATCTTGACTGGTTTTGTTTTTGCTTCGGGAACGGGTGGTGTTACACGTTGGGGTAGACGGGTTGTAGCTAAGCTTGACTTTGAGCTTGTGTGCATGAAGCCAGGCTGCTGATCTGCAGCCTGGGGAGGGGGACTGGATCTGGTGGCCAGGGGAATTCCCACCAGCTGGTCCAGAACTTAAAATTGGGAAAGCAACCCAGCCGTGGGCAGTATGCAGAGAGGTCTGTCTTGAACTGAATTACTGAAGCTCTCCAGCGAGGAGAAGGCCAGCTCTTTAACGTAGAGTCCAGCAGGTGAGGGCTCAGCTGGGAAGAGGATTTCTGAAACCCGACTGCGTTTTTCCCTATCCCCAGTGTTTCACAAGGAAAATGTTCCTCTAGTGACTAAGTCTCAGCATTACCCAGTAATTTTAAGAGTTTCATGTGTGTCCTGATGTAGAGCAGGGATTTTCTTTATTCAGTAGCACATGAGCAGTCTGCAAACCAGGACGCGATGGTTAAATGAGCAGTCAGGGGTGAGTAAGGAATCTCATGCCCTAACGCTTGCATCAGCGTTGAGTATGTTTTCCATGGAACCAATCCAACGCATCCAAAACGCACAGCCTGTTAGGGTGCTGTAAAGGTCTTAAGGTAGGATCAAAGCTGAATTTTCACAAACAATGTTGACTTTATGCTTGTGTCGAGGCAAATGGGTGGCTGAGCCAAGCAATACAAACTCGGAAAGCACAAAGTATGTTGGCTTGGGTTGTTCCCTTTGTCAAATAGTGACTTGAAAGCTACCCAAGCACACCACGTGGGGCAGCCCAGTCTTTCAGAGGCGGGATATTGAATTAAAAGCCATGAATCTAAATGCTGTAGTCTAATTTAAAAACAAGCGTGGGTTACACCATGCTTGTCCCAGTGGCGGGCACAGTTGTGTCTTTGGCAAAGAGTCTTCACGGTTTGATACGGGATCTTCAATCTACAGACCCTGCTCAGTCTTGAATGTCACTCTGAGCAGATGTGAGAGTAAACATCAAGACTAACCGGGGCAGCTGGATGGGAAGTGTATTTGGGTCCTGAGGCCAGACCTCTGGATCTCTTCTGGTCTTGCCTCCTCTTTAATGTAGCCCCTGTAGCTTCATCAGCTTCTCTATAGGTAGGCAGCGCATGCAGAGCTGCACAGGAGTCCTCATGCACACTCGGCTGAAGAAATTGGAGGAGAATTTAGGTCGGAAGGAACCTCTGGAGCCTCTGCCCTGGGTGGCTTGGGGGTGGCATCTAGCTTCATGGCTAGACCAGGTCACTCGGGGCCTCGTGCGGTCAAGTTTTGAGCACTTACAAGGGTGGAACTTCCACCACCTCTCCAGGCCCCCAGTTCAATGTTTATGGTGAAGAATTGCAAGTGTGTATTAGTCACCCCTGGAAATCAATGTCCCTTGAAGTACTTTTAGGTGCTTAGAGAGCAGTGCAGGAGTTGACGTAAGATTTTGCCTCCAGCGCGGCTGGGAGTGGTTTGTGGCAGTAGGAAAATCAGTGTGAAATGAAATGGGGTCTTATCATTGCCAGGAAGCAAACCTGACATTAGTAATGTAAAAAGCAAGTCTTACAGACTGCTTTTTGATGAAAATCAAGCTGGCGTCCTGCTTGGCAGAAAGGGAGTTGGACCGGGGGGGGTTGGACTAGATGATCTTTGAAGGTCTGTTCCAACCCAAACCATTCTGTGATCCTATGAAATCCAGCTCCAGGTCCCAAAACTTCTGGTGGGGTTGATGCCTGAGGTTTGGCAAGGACTTTGCTCTTGCTCCCTGATGCACTTGACCCTCATACTTGACTCATCTCTCCTGGGTGGATCCCACCTCGTTCCAGTGACCCCTTTACCAAGATCCCTTCCCAGCTCCTAGCTTTGCCCCTTTCTTCTCTCCGTGCTTTTTCATGGCTCATCGTGTCCCTGCTGGGACACCGAGCCGCTGCGGTGGAATCGGGGTTGCAGCCGTCCCTGGTCTTGGCTTGCGAGTGGTCACCGTCAGCCTGCGTCCCCTCTGGCCTGACAGTGGAGCGTGTCACCCCCGTCCCTGATAAGCATTGGCCTCCATCCCATTAGATGTAGGGTCAGATCCGAGGGTGGAGTTCCCAAAAACAGCTGGGCTGTCACACGGACCTGGCTGCAGCTTATCTGTTCCCTGCACAAAGCAGAGACAGGCTGCGCCTCGCCGTGCTGCTTTTTGCTGATGAGGGCGAGACCTTCAGCCAGGGAAGAGCTGGGGTTTCTTTGCTGTTGTCGCCAGAAACCTACGAGAACTCCAGCCGGCACGACCGTCCCAGCTGAGCAAATTCACTTCCCTCTGTGCAGACACTGGTGGTTTAAACTGCAGAAAATACTTAAGTGTTTGTTTAGAGTAGGGAAGATTTTAAAAAAAAAAAAAAAGTTATTTTAGGCTTTTTCTGCATGCAGTCCTTCAGCTGAACTCCAGTTTCTGAGTCTGATGAACAAATAAGAGCGGAGCTGGGGAAAGAGGCGGCAAGGGTGCAGGCGTGGGTGCCGGTGGGCTGCCGCAGGGTCAGAGCTGCTCGCTTCTGGGACCGCTTCCCAAGGGAGCTGGGAGGCCCTCCTCCCGCCCTGCGGGACTGAGCGGCTCTTTGCCAACTTTTGGGTACCGTGCTGGCTGCTGGCAATGCTCGGCACAACCCGTGCTGTCTCCCCAGGACCCCGAGCAACTTGCTTCCTTCAGGGCAGGTGGCCAGAGGGCTTTGACTGCGGGTAGATGATACCTGCAGTCATACATCTGTGACAAGTTTAGCCGTCCTAAACAGCAGCCCCTGTGTTCAGGTTGAACTGGTGTAAAGGGATACAGCTCTCCCAGTATATATGTACATCAAACAGTCTTTAACATGGACTTCTTAATAAGCCAGTATTTTGATTTTTATATTGAAAGTGGTTATATGACCACAATGCGTGTAGAGGATGCTGTGTAACCCCAGCCTCGCTGACACGATGGCAGGAACCCGCAGTCTTTAGTGAGGCCGGAGCCCCACGCCTGGCCCTGAGAAGTGCCTTTGGCTGCGTCCTTTGCAGTCGTGCTCGCAAATAGGGGCCCAGGCTGAATTTGGTAGGAGTCCTGCTTGAGAGTTTGAAATGCTTGGGTTTCATCCCCCATCTTCAAAAGTGAGCACCCCGGAGAATTGAAGGTCCTTGTTTATGTTGATAGGGGACAAGGTGAGCGCAGAGCATGAACCGATCGATCGCTGCTTGACCACCTACTCTCAGCAAAGGTTACCTGCCATAAACTAGGTTCAGGCTCCTCCTCTTCCAGCCTTAAGCTCTGAACATGCCTCCTCCCTGCTAAAGCAGGAGGTGCTGCCTGGCTTGCCAACCATGCGGAGCAGGTCTGGTTGGCGCCTTCTTACCTTGCAGTCCACGGCAGGAGAAGGAGCAGGGGCACAGCCTGAGCTGGAGGTAGAGGCCGCGTCTCCCTTGTGCACCTCCCCACCTGGAGCAGCTCCAGCCCAATCTGAGGTGCCCTGCGGCGGGTGGGAGATGTCACCCCTCTCCCCTTGCCGTGCGTGCCTTACCTCCAAGCTGGCTTTGTTGGCAGAGGCTGGGACCCACAGCCTTCTCCAGGAACCGAGTGTGATAAACAAAGTGAAAGATGCTGGTCTCTCTTGGTGAGCTGTTTTTGGGGCTGTTCTCAACAGAGAAGCGTGCGGTGAGCTCCGCTCTCAGAGCTGAGCTCAGAATCCCTCTAAAGCCTGAACCATCCAGGCGTGCTGCAGTCAGCTGGCTCTCCCGTCCTGCTTTGCCGGCGCAAGAGCAGTGGCACAGAGGAGTGCCGGGAAAGCTGGTCCAGGCTTATGCGGTGGCCGTGGTGGGATGCGTGGCCGTGGGATGGTCACAGCAGGGACCTGGGGTTGAGAGCATTTAGTGTGCCGAGACCTGGGGGCTGCCTGCACACTTAGGAGTGGGGAGGTGCCGGCTTTGAGCCCTCTTGCTAAAAATGAGGTGAATCTGAGCTCTCTTATACCCTATATATATATTTTATACCCTATATATATAGGGCATAAGAGCTGGAGGAGCGCTCGCAGGGCTGCTGTGGGCATGGAGAGGGTTGGAGGGGAATAACCTGATGAGCTTTATTACTGCTGTTACCTTCGGCAAGTGCTGGATTAAGGCAAAGTCCTCCTTCCTGTGATAAAGCAGGATAACGCTGATGGTGCCATTCAGCCTCTCCCACGGGATACGTGAGCTCCAGAGGCACCTCCATGGGTCACCAGAAACCCCCAGGGTGGCCCTCGAATACCCTCGAATTTGAAACCACATCAGCAACTTGAAAGCTGATGTTTTTGTAGCGCTTATCAGGGCCACAGCCTTCAGCGGGGGCAAAGCCTGCAGTCAAGTAGCCTGAAATACTCTGTAATTATGTTGGGCAATAAAGCATTTAGCGAAAGTGCCCGAGCTGACCGAGCTGGTGCCGCACCTTGTTTGGAGAGCTTAAAATGAACTTTTTCTTTCAAAACGGAAGCAAATTGCATCTCCAAGAGGTTAATATTGTTAAATGCCAGAAGGGAGGAGGTCATAAAGGTAACGCTCTGCCTCCTGGCTCCGTCCCTGTCCCCCCAGCACCACTGCCAGCCCCCTCCCTGGGTTAGCAGGTGCTCCCTTTCTCTTGCGTGTCTCTATTTTCCAGTACATTAAACAACCTTAAACCACTGAGCAAAGCCAGATTCTTCCCCATCCCAAGGGCACAGAGCCCATCCCAAGGTCCTCGTCCCTCCCGCTCGCAGGAGCCGATGGCTTCTGGGGCATCCTTGAGCTCTGTGGCCCTGGGGAAGGGGCTTGGGCTGCTCTCACCAGTGGCCAGGAGTAAGGATCGTACTAAAAGCAGCAATCCCTCTTTTCCTACTGAAATTTCCTTTAGCAGACAGCAATCAGAACAGGGTTGGGTGTTTTCTCTCTTTGCTTTTTGGTGTTTTTTTTCCCTCTGGGGGAGCTATTGTTTATCAGTTACAGTGCCAAATTGTTCCAGATTTTATTTATGTTCCTTCAGCGTGACCTGTTTCTAAATTTAATCACCTTGCGCAGCCGTGTGATGGGGCGTCTGGCTAAATCCGGGCTGGAAATAGCTTCCTGGGGCATGTGATGGGTGCTGCAGCTGGAGGAGCTCCAGGGAAGGGGGAAAGCAAGGGTGGAAAGCTCCTCTGGCAAAGGTCAGGTTTTCAATCCCCTACACCCTGCTATCAGGCTGCAAAAGCTGATTTTTTTGCCCCAAACCACCACTGGAGCTGCTCTCATGTCTCTTTTCGACTTTGTTTAAACACACTGGGGCTGGCTGGGCAGCGCTTCGCTCGTCTCTGCATCACCGAGGTTGGGTTTGGTGCTCTCCGCAGACACGAGGTTCAGAGGTCTGCAGGGTACGCAGCGCTGGGCTCTTGCTCCCGGTCAGTGGAGAGACCCTTGGGCTGAAACCAGCGTGCAAATCCGACGGGATTTGTTTGCTCTAGCTGGCGTCTCAGGTATGTGCAGGCGCGCAGATGCTGCTCCGCCTTGCCCTCGTCCTTTGCTGTCGCTCAGTGGCACGTGAGAAGCGGGCAGGGGTGAGAGCGTGACGGGAGCACGTGGCTTGGACTTTGCTCTGCTGGTCTCTCCCCTTCCCCAGGTCTGTTGCTGCCCCTCCAAGTAGACAGATTAACTCGGGTTTGGCCCTGGGACGCTTCTGGGCTCTTCAGGCAATGCTAGATAAGTACCACAAAGTTACACCAAGTCTGTCGAGTGCTTTTTTTGAGGGTTTTGCTTTGTTTTCTTAACACCTAGAAATACCCATCTGCAGCGGGGAGCAGGAGCATAGGTGATATCTGCCGCGCTAAGGGCATGGGAGAACTGGCACAGGAATAGCGCTGGTGTCGGCGTTGCTAAAAGGATGGGGAAAAATTGAAGAGGGAACAGAAAAAGAAAAAAGCCATTGCTGGTTGAGGGCTGGACAACACAGCTTACACTGGGACTTGGGTCTCAGTCTCAGGCCATTTAGACAACGGAAAAGAGGAAGAGGTGTATTTGATTACAGGGCAAAAATATTTTTCAGAAAATATTGTGGATATTTAGAGGACAGTCTCCTGCCCTGGAGAGAAGGAAACAAGGGCCTGAAGACCAGGCTGGGGCTCGTTGCTCAGAGCAGTGGTTTCGAGAGCTGAGCTGGGCGAGGGGCGTCACCTGTGTCCTCTCTTGAGCGCTGCTACCAAGGGAGGGGGGGCTCTGGGGATGGTCTCATGCCAAAAAAACCAGTCCAGATGGATGGGAAGTAGGATAATGGCGTAACTGGAATAGTGGGAGAGCTTTAGTGCTCTCCTGTCCGAGGCAGGTGGGTGCCTTTGGCAGCGGCTGCATGGAGCTGGGGTGCAGGGGAGGAGGCAGCTCTGCCCCCGGGGGATTTTACTCCCTGCTGTGGCAATAGAGCTGAGACCCCAGTAACCTCGAGTGAGGAGGTGTTTGGGTCACGGGTAATGACCCTGTTGCCTCTTTTCTTTCCTTTTTCCTAGTCATGGGACATCTTCTTTCGCAATGCCAATGCTGGAGCTGCTCCAGGCACCGCTTACCAAAGCCCCCCTCCACTGAGTACCAGCCTTTCCACGCTGTCCCAAGCCCAGTTCCTGGTTCAAGCACAGCCCAATGTAGATAAACTGGTGGAGGACCATCTCGCAGTGCAATCTCTCATCAGGGCTTATCAGGTAAGGAGACGGGCTTTGCGCCGAGGAGGAGCGTGTCCTCCGTTAGAGGGGCATGCAGTGGCTGCGGTGGGCTGGAGTCAGTGCGGTTGCATGTGTTTTGCATGGAGAGCATGCAGGATGCATGCTGGGCTGCCTAGTTTTTCACAGGAGCTGCTGATTTGTTGGGGCAGAAGCTCAGCTGATACTTTGCTGGACAATAGGAAGATTAAAGCTATTGTCACCCAAACAGAGCAATTAGGGTGGCAGGGAGGGGGAGGTCTTCTCTGCACAGGGTTTGCTGGCTTCTGGAATGATGCTCCTGTGCTGTGAGCTCCTGCCATGCTCAGCAGTGGCATGGGACACCCATTCTGCTTCTCCTGTGTTGCTGAGAGAACTTCTGAGGTGCTAAAATAAAAGTTCAGGAAACATTTCCCTGTGATTTGTGACTGGGAAGAGGGCTGTGGTGCCACTGGGCTGCAACTCAGACCGATGCTGCCAAAGTCAGCCTTTTGGGAGAAACAAGTTTTGAGCAGGAAGGAAACATCCTCTGGCTACGGGATGGCCAGCCAATATTTTAACTCAAGAGAACATTTAAATGTGTTTCTACATCTGTGTTATCCTTTCACTTTTGGTTGCACTCTCATTTGTCAAGTGTGTGGGCTTTAACTGGGGCTGTGGTGAGAAGTTAACAAACCCAGCTGCCATGGAGGTGTGATCACGGTTTTCTCACCTATTCCTGCAAAGAAGCACCTGCTGCAGGTCATGTTCCTGCTCAGGTATGGGGAAAATCCAACATACAATGCCACAGGTTAAGGCAAGAACTGCAGGACTGGGTAAGTCCAAAGGTCTGCCCAGCCTTGGCCCTGCTCTCTGGCTTGAAGAACGTGCCCCTGCCCTGCCTGCCTCCGCAGCCGAGGTGCCGACATCAACGCTGAGGCACTGCCCTGCTTTCCTTTAAGAAGGGGAAGCTGGGACATGTTTGTGAGGACCTGCGTCTTCCCTCGTGGCTGATTTCATGGGAGGTGACCACCTGGCCAGCTGTCTCCAGCTCAGGCGGATCCTTGGAGAGCTGTTTTTAAAGGCTGTGCAGCTCTCGCTGGTGTGACAAGCGGGCAGATGCCAAGTTCAAACAAGTGGCCACTGATGCAGTTGGAGGCAGCAGCTCCAAGTCAGCAATTTGAACACAAAATCTGTAACCTTTTCTGCATTCCTGTCACTTCCTCAGTCTCTGAATGGCAGCGCTGGGAGGTGATTGCTCTTGGATGTATTTTTCTAAGCTGTCTGCAGGGAGAAATCCACCTCCCTTCCTACTCCGGTGTCACTGTAGGGCTCTAGCTGCAGTGGGGTGTGCAGGTGGGGAAGTTCACTACAGTGTATGGAGATACAGAAGAGTAGGAAGGCAGGAGGAAACCCTGCCTGTGATGGGTAACCTACTTAAAACACCAGGCAATTAATTTCTTAATTGGATCGAGCTGGATTGTCCCTGTAATTATAGGTAAGCAGTGACCCTGCTCTGCTGTGGCATCAGCGATGGCTTCTTAATTGTAGCCTGTGGTTGCATGTCCAAGTCATTATTTCTATTTGAATCACAGAATGGTTTGGGTTGGAAGCGACCTTAAAGTTCATCTAGTTCCAACCCCGCTGCCATGGGCAGGGACACCTTCCACTAGACCAGGTTGCTTAAAGCCCCATCCAACCTGGCCTTGAACACTCCCAGGGATGGGGCATCCACAACTTCTCTGGGCAACCTGTTCCAGTGTCTCACCACCCTCACGGTAAAGAATTTCTTCCTAATATCTAATCTAAATGTACCCTCTTTGAGTTTAAAGCCATTACCTCTCATCCTATCACTACACTCCCTGATAAATCATCCCTCCCCATCTTTTGTGTAGGCCCCCTTTTAAGTTCTGGCAGGCTGCTATAAGGTCTCCCCTGGAGCCTTCTCTTCTCCAGAAGAGAACCCCAACTCTCTTAGCCTGTCCTCATAGGGAAGGTGCTCCAGCACCCTGATCATCTTTGTGGCCCTCCTCTGGACCCGCTCGAGCAGGTCCATGTCTTTCTTATGCAGTACTCCAGGTCGGGTCTCACCGGAGCGGAGCAGAGGGCAGAATCACCTCCCTCGACCTGCTGGCCACACTTCTTTTGATGCAGCCCAGGATATGGTTGGCTTTCTGGCCTGCGAGCACACGTTGCTGGGTCGTGTCGAGCTTCTCATCAACCAAGACCCCCAAGTCCTTCTCTGCAGGGCTGCTCTCAATCCATTCTCTGCCCAGCCTGTATTGATATCGGGGGGTTGCCCTGATCCAGCTGCAGGACCTTGCACTTGGCCTTGCAGAACTTCATGAGGTTCACATGGGCCCAGCTCTATAGCCTGTCAGGGTCCTTCTGGATGGCATTCTGTCCCTCTAGAGTATCAACCGCACCACTCAGCTTGGTGTCATCCGCAAACTTGCTGAGGGTGCGCTCGATCCCACTGTCCATGTCCCCGACAAAGATGTTAAATAATACTGGTCCCAATGCAGACCCCTGTGGGACACCACTTGTCACTGTTCTTCATCCGGACATGGAGCCGTTGACCGTAACTCTTTGAGTGTGACCATCCAGCCAATTCCTTATCCACCGAGTGATCCACCCTTCACATCCATGTCTCTCCATTTTAGAGACAAGCATGTTGTGCAGGACAGTATCAAATGCTTTGCACAAGTCCGGGTAGATGCCATCAGTCTCTCTTCTGTTATCCACCAATGCTGTAAGCCCATTGTAGAAGGCCACCAGGTTTGTCAGGCGCAATTTGCCCTTAGTGAAGCCATGTTGGCTGTCACCAACCACCTCTCTGTTTTCCATGTGCCTTAGCATAGTTTCCAGGAGGATTTGCTCCGTGATCTTGCTGGGCACAGAGGTGAGACTAACCGGCCTGTAATTCCCAGGTCTTCCTTTTTGCCCTTTTTAAAAATGGGGGTTATGTTTCCCCTTTTCCAGTCACTGGGAACTTCACCAGTCTGCCACGACTTTTCAAATATGATGGATCGTGGCATAGCAACTTCATCTGCCAGTTCCCTCGGGACCCTCAGATTCATCTCATCAGGTCCCATGGACTTGTGCACATTCAGGTGCCTTACATGCTCTCCAACCTGATCTTCTCCTATGGTGGGTGGTACTTCATTCTCCCAGTCCCTGCCTTTGGATTCTGTGAGTTGGGCAGCGTGGCTAGACCACTTGCCGGTGAAGACTGAGGCAAAAAAGTTGTTGAGTACCTCAGCCTTCTCCATGTCGGTTGTAGCCAGGTCTCCCGTTTTGCTCCTCGGGGGATACAGTTTCTTTCATCTTCCTTTGTTATCCTACGTACCTGAAGAAACCCTTCTTGTTATTTTTCACGTCCCTAGCCAAGTTCGGCTCTAGCTGTGCCTTGGCTTTCCTGACCCCCTCCCTGCATTCCCGGGCCATATCCCTATCATCTCCCCAGGGTGTGTATCCCTGCCTCCATTGCCTGTGCATTTTGGTTTTGTCTTTGTGTTTGGCTAAGAGGTCTTGACTTGGCCAAACTGGCCTCCTGCCTCCCCTGCCTGACTTCTTGCATGTCGGGATTGAGAGCCCTTGTGCCCTAAGCAAAATGTCTTTAAATATCTCCCAGCTCTCATTCGCTCCTTTGCCTCTGAGGGCACTTTCCCAAGGGATCCCACACACTAGCGCCCTAAACAGCTGAAAGTTTGCCTTTCTGAGGTTTAGGGTCCTGACTCTACTTTTTACCTGTCCTGTATCCCTCAAGATTGAGAATTCCACCAGAGCATGATGCTGCAGCCCAGGCTACCTCCAGTCTTGACCTCTCCGATAAGTTCTTCTGCATTAGTGAGCAACAGGTCCAGTAGTGCCTCTCCTCTGGTTGGGCTCTCCATCGTCTCTACTAGGAAGTTGGCCTCAACGCACTCCAGTAGTTTCCCGGACTGCTTGTAGTTTGCTGTGCCGCTTTTCCAGCACATGTCCAGGTGGTTGAAGTCCCCTATCAGGATCAGGGCCTGCGAGTGTGATGCTTCCTGCAAATATCTGCTGTGGTCTTATTTTGGGTTCGGGGAAAAAATCTGCCTGGCGTGCGTTGCACATGGAGAATAACAAGCAGCATGGCTCCCATGGGGGAAGAGACCTTCTCCTCGCTCCCACACCAATTTGAGGATTTGCTGTGTACCTGCAAACTGCTGAGTTGACCTTAAAGCCCCTGGGCGCCTCCAGCTTAAAGCCATTTGCTGGACAAAGTGTCCTTCTGGTCCCGGTGAGAGCATCCTGGCCATGGGGAACAGCGTGGTGAGCTTGTGTCCTGCCGACTGCTAAATGATGGGCTAGCCCCTGCACTTTGTTGCAGGTGGGGTCCATCTGTGGGTACCTCCTCCTGTGAAGGCAAAAAGCAAAACTCCTCATTACCTCTCGTTATTCTCTGTAGCTCCCGATGCGGATTCAAGTCCCAGTGGTGACTCCTGGCCTGACTGCCGCCACCGGGAGCCATCAAGGCTCTCTTGGTGCCAAAGCTCTTTGGTATTTCTGCTCCTGCCCCTTCCCAGAAGAGCAACATGAGTGCTCCAAGTCCTGCTGTAGGCTCCTCTCTCCAAAAGGATGCTGTGAGCTGCTGACCTCTAATAGCACAGACAGGCAGATGTTCCTCAGACACGTTCCTCTGCCTTTCAGGAGCTACTGCTGCTGGTGGCAATGCTTGTTTTCTCTGCCACATTGGCAGGAGAGCACCTAGATATGCAAAAATCTGGAAAATTGCTTCCTTGTTTGCTATGATGCTTAGGAGGAAACCATAGGTGTGGAGTTATTGCATCCGTAGAGAGGAGGTGCTCGAGCTGGACACCAGGCAAGCAGTGGGAGACCCTCGGACCTCAATTCTGGAAGGTCTCTGCTGTGAAGGAGATCACCTTCCCCCTGCCTGCCTTGCCGAAGCCTGGCTTCAGGCAGAGCAGAGCAGTCCTTGCAGCTGGTGGCACTCACACCTACATGCTGTAGTTGAAAGTAAGCCCAACTTCTCCAGACTTTAGTTGCAGCCAGAAATTGGGGTGGCTCTGCAGAAAATGTAAAGAGGAAAACTGTGCATGACTTCGGGTCTTTTTTTTGTTTTTTTTGTTTTTTTTTTTTAAGGAATGTCTCTTCAATTAACTTGTTTTAATGACTAATCTGTGTTGTTGCTTCCAGGTCAGGGGTCATCACATTGCAAAGCTTGATCCTCTCGGCATTAGTTGTGTAAATTTTGATGATGCGCCAGTAACTGTTTCTCCAAACGTCGGTGAGAATTACTCTGCAAATTAATTCTAATGTAATTTAACTTTTTTACCCCTCCCCTCTTTTGTTTTTCTCCCTTTCCCCTCTCCCTCTTGGTACCTGTTCTCCTTTCCATTCCTGGCCCATTTCATAGATTCGAGGGCATCATGTAGCACAACTCGACCCACTGGGCATCTTGGATGCAGATCTGGACTCCTCCCTTCCAGCCGATATTATCACATCCACAGACAAACTGGGTGAGGGCTTTGAGAGCAGTTAGTGCTGCATTGCTTGAGCTCCTCTCTCTTTCACAGCTTTGTAGGTAGATTGCTTCACCAGTAAGGGGGGAAAGGTCTTAAGTTTCCTTAGTAATGATCACTCTAAATTTATAGTTGACCGGCTGCCGCGGAGCGGTTCTGCCCCCCTCCGGTTGTCACGGCAGCTGGGTCTTGTGCCAAAACCCTATTGCTCGGCTCATGTTTCTCCTCCAACTGGTGCCAATTAATTATGTCATTGAACTCGCTCATCCAGGGGTGGAAGCAATTGCATCTTCTGGAAATGCAAAGCAGAGAGGTTTTGTGTTGGCGAGAGCTGGAGGTCTGTTCCCTCAGCTGCTCTTGGGGGCCTTGAGAGCTGGGCGGAATGGGCTGACTTCGTCTCTGCAGGGCTGAGAAGCACCTCTTGGTATGCCCCTGCGACGATGCCCTGCCCTCCTTCGCTCCCAGCTTGCTGCAGCATCTGTAAATCCCTTAATTGCCCCCTTTTTCCAAGACTGAGCTATGAGTCCCTGCCCGTGATCATAACAAGGAAGCTTTGGGATGCGTTCCCGTCTGAGTAGAGAGGGGGAAATCCCAATGCCTTTGAGCGAAAGATGCATGAGTGTTGCGCAGAAGTGTGTGTGGTGCCTAGGACTTGAAATCCTAATCTGAAAGTGCTTAAACTCAGCACCTCTCAATGTGCTTTAGATTTGATCTCTGTAGTACGCTGCCATTCTTCTAGCTAGAACGAAGTCGCGGCGCTGAGCTCTTTCACCTTGCTGGTGCTTTCCAAGGGTCGTTACCCTGGCGTTACAAGCGCTCGAGAGGCATGCTTCTAACTTAGAGTAGAGCAGCAGTAATGATTACTAACCTCGCACAACTGAAACAGCTGATCAGAGCGTACGGTGCATGTAAATGATCTTGATTCCTCGTTCAGCTGCCAGTGCAGGGACACCAGCCCTGGACCTGCTGGACCTTCGTACAGGATTACGTGTACTGGGAGTGGTAGGGAAGGATTAGGTTTTGGTTGTCCCAGCTCACTGGATGATGGAGGAGCTGCTTCATCCTGAGGTCTGGACTTCTGATGTGCTGGTCCAGAGGACCAAGCCCTGGCTGTGCCTCAGGAGCCGGCCGGCTCTGGGTTGGAGCAAGCCCTGTGCCTGGGAGGTGTTGTTGGGAAGAGGTGGGGAGATGATGGCCATGAACACAGGCGCAGGAGAGGACACAAGTACTCTCAGTCAGCACTGCGAGGGGAGCAGGGAGACTTTTTTAGGTGACTTTGAAGCCACTCCCAGTGGCTGGGGAGAGGAAAGGGTGAGGAAAGCCTTTTCTCGCTCGGGGTTTTTGGCCTCTGCTGTGGGCGCTACAGTCCTTCTGAAGCAGAGCAACAGAGGAGAGCCCTGAAGCCCTGTGCTTGGTGGATGTGTTTCCCTTTTGAGAGGAGAGCAGGGTCTGTATGAAACCCAGAGCCAGCCAGCTGCAGGCTGTTGCAGTGACTGCTGTCTCCCACGAGAAAAGGGAGCCGGGTGTGGAGAGTTACCGTGCTGCTCAGCAAGTCATAGACTCACAGAGTGGTTTGGGTTGGAAGGGACCTTCAAAGGTCAGCTAATCCAACCCCCCTGCCATGGGCAAGGACATCTTTCACTAGATCAGGTTGCTCAAAGCCCCCTCTGACCTGACTTTGAACGCTTCCAGGGATGGGCCATCCACAGCTTCTCTGAGCAACCTGTCCCAGTGTCTCACCACCCACAGCATAAAACCCCCCTCTTCCTTATGTGCAGTCTAAACCTACCCTCTTTCAATTTAAAACTGTTGCCCCTTGTCCTTCACTACAGGCCCTGGTAAAAAGTGTCTCTCCGTCTTCCTCATAACCCCCCCTTTATATACTGAAAGGCCGCAGTAAGGTCTCCCTGTACCCTTCTCTTCTCCAGGCTGAACACCCCCAACTCACTCAGCCTTTCTGCACAGGAGAGCTGTTCCAGCCCTGGAATCATTTTCGTGG
>NW_009232558.1:17562-28361 GCF_000690835.1 Fulmarus glacialis
CTCAGCCTTTCTGCACAGGAGAGCTGTTCCAGCCCTGGGATCATTTTCGTGGCCTCTTCTGGACCCGCTCTAATCGGTCCATGTCTGTCTTGCGCTGGAGACCCCAGAGCTGGACGCAGTGCTCCAGGTGAAGTCTCAGAAGAGCGGAATAGAGGGGGAGAATCACCTCCCTTGACTTGCTGGCCATGCTTCATTGGATGCAGTCCAGGAGACGCTTGGCTTTCTGTGCTGTGAGCACACATTGATGGCTCATGTCCATCAGTTTGTCACCCACCAGCATTCATAAGTCCTTCTCCGTAGGGCTGCTCTCCATCCATCCATCCATCCATGCCTTCCCCAGTCTGTGCTGGGACTGGGGATTGCCCCGACCCTTGCACTTGACCTTGTTGAACTTCATGAACTTCACACAAGCCCACTCCTCCAGCCAGTCCAGCTCCCTCTGGGTGGCATCCCTTCCCTCCAGCGTATCAACTGCACCACTCAGCTTGGTGTCACCTGCAACCTGGCTGAGGGTGCCCTTGATCCCACTATCCATGCCATCGATGAAGATATTAAACTGTATTGGTCCCAGTACAGACCCTTGAGGGACTGGTTTCCACTTGGACATTGAACTCGCGGGGCTGCTTCAATGCGGAAGGTCAGTTCAGAGGGCTTTTGTTCTGCTTTGACCGTGTGGTTCCTCTGCAGCAAGGTGTGCTCCAGCAGTGTCCTTGCTTCAGAGGCAGAAGAGCCCTAAGCAGTCCAAGACAGGTCCTCCCTTGGAGCCACAACTGCAGAGCTGGGCTGACAGCATCATCACAGCTGTAACAGCATCTGGGTAAAGCGGTATAAACTCAATTTTTCCTGCTTCTCCAGGGTGAGCGGTCATGAATCCAGCACCGTGACCCAGCCCAGCTCGCCACGGTGGAAAGTGTTCAGGCATGGCTGGTCCGTAGGCATTGGCTGGAAGAGAATCTCAGCCTGCGATCTCCGTGTCTGAGATAGGCGTTAAGTTTAATATCTGTTTCTTTGTAGCTTTCGTACTAAGATATCTATCATTGCAGTTCCTGGTGTTGATTTAATTACCAGGAATCCATGAATTCACAGGAAATAATAAGTCCTGGGAACAAGCTATGCTGGTATCAGCCGCTAGCTCATGCTGGGGTTGTGTCCTGTGGTAGGACCCCAGACTCAAATGGCTGTGTCTAATCAAAGGAGGCTTTATTATCTTGCTGTAAGTGTTATTTGTACTGAATAGACTTTCCCCTGCTATCCTCATCCTGGAAAACCTCATCTGGTCGCTCTTAAAATACAACTTGGTGAACATAGCTTGCAAACAGCGCTCAGCAAGAGGGGAGGAGAGCAGCGCTGGTGCAGAGCGTGGGCAGAGCTCCGGCCGAGCCTAAGATCGGGTGTCGCCTGCTCGTGGCGGAGAAAGCCAATTTCTAAGCAGATCCTGCTGGCTTTTTTTGCTTTGAAAGAGTATTTCTTAACACTTGACAGAGCAGTTAATAACAGGAGTGGTTTTGAAACTTGGAAACAATCTTGTTTCCTCTTTCTGAGCAGTGAAATCCTTAAAGGTCAGCTTTTGTGGTGTGAGCTCTGCTGCCACAGCTTAAACCATGGCCGGGCAGTGCTGTAATTCAAAGGAGTTGCATGGTTAATCTCAGAAATTGATCTTTCTTCTCAATTGCCTTTTGTTTAGCAACTGGTTTGTCTCTGGTTTGGAAGCTCTCCTTGGATTAAGCGGTGTGAGCTTTGGAGAAAATGCAAGAGGGGGGAAAGCTCACCTGGGGTGCTCGGTCTGATGAGCGGTGGGGCTGGAGCCACCAAATTCCTCTTTCTCATGTCTTTTCTTTTTAAAAACCAAAATAATCTCATCCTGGTCTTCTACTGCAGCTGATCCGTCATGGTAAGTGGTGTAAAACAAGGATAAGATGACTGCAGGAACTTGATGTGATCTGTCCGAGGAAATAATACCCTAGTACACTGAAATCCAGGTGGTGCTTGGAAGGTGGTGTGTGTCTGAGCATCTGTCCTGTCTGTCTGTCTCTCGTGGAAGGCAGCTACTCCTGCCTCTTGCCCAGGGGAATTGATGGAAATCTTCCTTCAGCTCAGGAAGAGCCAGGCGAGCCCCTGCGGGGAGACGGGCTGGGAGCGCTGCCACCTCCCCTTTCCCCAGTTTGAGACCTTGCTTACCAAACGTCTCACCTAAACATATGATTTTTTCCCACTGATCAAAAAGAGAAGTGTTTCCAAAGCCTTTCTTGGAACCCAGGTGAGATTGAGGCACTCGGGTCACTAACCTAGCCGGGGAGCGCAGCTCCGGTGACGCACGCTGCCTGCCGCTCCGGCAGCCCTGCCTGCATCCGGCATGGAGTCCCGGCACTCCCGCCTGTGCCGAGCATGCTCGAGAAGTGTCGGCATTGTGCGTGCCTGCCTCACTGTTGGTCTTCCTCATTAACGGCCCACTCGTTAACACCCCGGTCCCCCGCCTGCCTCTGTGTAGGCAGCAGTGGTGCCTCCTTGGGAGTGACCTTGAAATCCTCCCGGTAGCAACGAGCAGAGCAAAACCCTCCGGGAGCAGATGTCGGTGGGAGGCAGCTCCCTGCTCTGCAGCGGATAACGCTCCCCTTGATGCTCCTTGGTGGGAAGATGCCTTTTGGTCGTAGCAGGTGAAGGCACCGTGCCGGGCGGTCTTCTGCTCCCGTCTGAGGTGTGCACGTGAGAGGACATTTCAAACCATGCAGCTCAACTGCTCCCCAGTGTCTGATGCCCCCCTGTTCCCCTCCCTGCTCCTCCCTCCTCTCGCCAGACTTTCCACCGGGATTTCTTCTCCGCCTAGTGCATAGTCATCCTCCATCCCAACCCTTTTCCCTCTGATGGTTTTTGACCGTATTTTAAATACTGTATTTTTTTGACTTGTGCTTTCCATGACTAGTTTTCACGGTTCCAGGGTTTTTTTACTAACTTTGACTGCGTCTCTCTATCTTCTCCCTTTCTGCACCCCTTTCCCTGCCCACCCCAGATCTCGCAGTGTTCAAGGAGCGGCTGAGAGTGTTAACAGTAGGAGGTATGCAATTAATGAGCCTTTAACCCTCTGGAGTGCAGGACTCTCTTTGAATAGGTTATTCTGGGCATGAACCAAGCCGGTAAAGCAGTCCCCCCCCGTCTCACACCACTCTTGAGTTTTGTAACATATTTATTTTTAATTTGTCCCACTAAAAGTCTCAATGTAGGCGCTTGGTTAGTGATGCTTCACCTGTAGAGATCCCCAATGTAGAGCCTCACTGGCCTTTTCCATACTGTGTGTTTGCGTGCCTAGCTTGCTAGAGTACACGTTTTGTTGTGAACATTAATTTTACGAGGCCTCAATCTCCCCAATTGGTTTGAGTCTCCTAAAAATCCAAGCTGTCTTCTCCTGACTCTGTCCTGGTTTTGTCCTGGTGAAAATTTGGCAGCTCATCCCTAGCCTTGCCCCCCTCTGATGGTATTGCTGCCTGTAAATACTCAGCTCTGTCGAAAAAGCTGGCAGGTTGCAGCAAAGCAGAAGCAGAGATGCTTAGAGCCCTGAAAAATCCTTCTAAAATCTGATACCCCCCAAAGTGTACCTGAGTCTTCAAACTGGTGTGGCAGAGCGAGCCGAAGCCCTGTGCCGTGGGGCTGGGAGCCACAGCAAATTACTGAAGCTTCCCTGAAACCTCCAGCCAGCAGCTTATCTGGGATGCTCCGTACTAATGCTGCCTCTCTCCAGGGCTTCTGTTTGGATAGGAACCGCAGAGAAGTCCTGGAGATGCGGGGTCAAACCCTCAGCTCCTTCCAGCTGCGGTTCAGTGCTCCCAGGCATGGCTCCGGTGCTGAGCTCCCTGGGGTCTGGCTTAATTCCTTCCCCTGGGACTAGCAGCGTCCAGGAGGGTTGTGTGGGCAGAGGAGATGGACGGCAGTGGCAAGCAGGAAAACCTCAGCTTCGGGCTTGCTGTGGGTGTTCCCCGCCTCCGGCAAGTGCCGTCCTTGAGGCTGCACAGGGGTGAGCTGTGGCCAGCCCCGTCTCCAGCTCAACCTCCATTCCTGACCAGAGAGCAAGACCTACACTCTTCTAAGATTAAGTTCAAGGAGAGCCAGCTATGGAGGGGCCAATTTTTGCCTCCCTTTGCCTGGAGGAAGGTGGGTTACGCAGTGTTTAGGGGGTGGCATCCCCCGTACCCTCCCGAAGAGACCCCAGCTGAGGTGTTGGCCTGGGAGGAGCGGAGGTAACTCTGCCTCCTCTGTGGCTCCTGCCCTCGGTTAGAAAACACCTTGAAACCTGGCCCTGTTGGGAGCGGGCAGCTCCACCCGTCCGCCAAGCTCCTGCTTCAAAAGGGACTCCCCAGTCCCCTTCCCGGCTCTGCTTTTGCCTTGCTGCATCGGTTCAGTGCGTTCATTGTCCCTCCTCCTCCGTGCCTCAGTTTCCTCAAAGACAACTATGAGCTTCAGCGGGCACTGAGGCACCTCCGATGGCTTTGGGGTACCATGGAGCTGCTGCGAGCCCTGGCAGGGACCTGCTGATGCTGTAACAGCAGCAGGCGGTGGCGGGGCTCATCTGCAGCTCTAAAACCCGACATTCAGCTCCAAGCCCTGCTCGGTACCTTCGCTGGGCGCACCCAGCTCCCCGCAGCCCCAAGTGTCCGAAGTAGGAGCTGCCTAGAAACCATGAGGTGCCAGCACCAAAAAAGAGGGGGTTTGCTAAGCAGAGCTAGGCTAACCCCCTAATTAAAAGCCTGTTAATTGGGCAAGGGGGTATCTGGGCAGCAAAACCCCTGAGGGGCTGGCTGGCCGCCCCGCTCCCGGGCTGAGCTATTCAGGAGAGTCCGTCGCAGAGCCCTGATGCCATTTTCTTTCTCTTGCTTCTCTTTCTCCCTTTGGGGTTTGTCTGTTTTAACCGTTTCCTTCTCCGCATTGACTCTTCATTTTTAATTTCCATCATGTGGCGACACTCCGTTATGCTTGGTGACTCCTCAATTCCTCTGTTTCTTTTCTCTCCCCTTGTTATAATTTGTGGTGGTTTTTTGCGTTCTTGGGGCTACAAATTTCCTGACTCTCACCCTGGATTTTAATTACCGGTTTATGTGTGTATATATATTGCTTTGTGTTTCGTTTCTTGCGTTACCTTTCGTAATAACCTTGTTGTTCTGTGCTTAATGTTTTTTTGTTTAATTACGGCTTGGTTTTTATCCATATAAACCTCCTTCATGCTTATTTTTGGTTTTATGCTGCTTTTTTTTGTCCCTTCCCCACCTCTCCCAAATGCACCCGGTCCCTGCGTGATGGTGTCCCCCCGTCCCCCTTCCTTCCTTCTCCCTCTTGCTTTCGCTGGTCCCACCCATGAAAAATCCTGCAGGCTTTTACGGGCTGGATGAATCTGACCTCGACAAGGTCTTCCACTTGCCCACAACGACTTTCATCGGTGGAAATGAATCGGCTCTTCCGCTCCGGGAAATCATCCGTCGGCTGGAGGTGAGGAGGGCAGGGAGGGCTGTGCAAGACCTGTTTGCAGCCCAGGGGGGACACAGAGCAGTTGCTTTTTGGAGGTCCTGGGCCCTGCTGTTGCCTGCATCCTGGGCCAACCTGCAGATTTTAAGCTTTTCAGGTTGGGAGCTGTTGCTTGCTCAGTGCTTGCCCCACTTGTAGCAGCCACCCCGTGTTAGCTGGTCATATCTGATCACCTCCAGCTTCACGCTACGTTAGGGCAACACATTTGGTCTAGCCAAGGTTGAGCAAACCCCAGGCAACTAAATATTGCATTCTTGGAAACCTCTCCAGCTACATTTTCCAGTTTAAAGCAGTGAACGGTGCTGGGCAGGCAATACCCAGCTCCGTGCGCTGCTGTAATGCTGCTGCTGCCCTGCGTGGTGGTCCCTTGGAGGGTCTCGATGCAGGAGCAGCTCCAGCCTGGGGCTGGGGCCTCCAGCCCTTGCAGCCGGTTCCCCTTTGCTACCAAATTTCATACCCTGCTCTGCCCAGTCTGAGAGCGCAGATGGCTCCCAGGCAAGCTGCAGGCTTGCTCAGATGGTCTCTGTTGAGACAGGTTGACCTTGGGAGAAGCAAAGCTGCGTCAACATCTTAGATAAGCTGCAAGAACGAGCTCCTTATTTTTTGGGAGAGGTTGTTTTGCTGATTCTCTCCTCACCATACGAAGTGGGATTGTGGACCTGCTCACAGCTGATGCTACCGAGAGGGAAAATCTCTCCTCCGAGGTGGATATAAAGGACTTGAGGGTCTGATCCTGGGCCCCTCAGGGAAAGGGAATTAAACATTTTGATGCTCGGTCATGTGCAGGGTCCGAGCTACCCCGCAGCATCCCGGGATGTCCCCTGCGGCGTCCCCTTTCCTGGGAAAACAGCTCAAACCAGGATCCCAAAACGGGCGCTGCTTGTGGGTCCCCCCAGGGTGCCATTGCAGGCAGTGCTCGCCGGTGTTCAGGCAGCGCGGTGCGGCTGCCAGGCAGGAGGGTTTGTGTCTCCGCTGGTGCAGGAGGGCTCTTTGTGTTGCTGAAAGGTTAAAGAGGGGGATGAAAGAGTCCCTGGCCCCGTGGTCCGATACGATGCTGCACGTGCCTTGTTTGCGGCGGGTGAGGAGATGTTAAAGCCCTGGCTGTTGTCTCATGGCCCTTCTTCTCCCGTCGGGGCAGATGGCATACTGCCAGCACATCGGCGTGGAGTTCATGTTTATCAACGACCTGGAGCAGTGCCAGTGGATCCGGCAGAAGTTTGAAACTCCGGGCATTATGCAGTTCACCAACGAAGAGAAACGCACATTGCTGGCCAGGCTGGTCCGCTCTACCAGGTACCCCGGGGGGGTCTTCACCTTCCCCTTATTTTTCCCCTGCTGCACAGGGTGGTTTGCTCCCAGCCAGAGTGACGTGGTCACCACCTGAGTCATATCTTGACTTCGTCTGTCGCCGTCGGCTTAATCAGCAGGGTGACGCCAGCGAGCTGCTGGGCTGGCAGGCTCAGGTGCTGGCAAAGAGCCCGAAAACGTGGATGATCCTGAAAGAAAAGGTCTAAAAATAAGGTTTAAGTGCAGCACAGTGTTGCGGTGGGGGAGCAGCCAGCTGGGCTCTGCGGGAGGAGACCGGGGTGACCGGGAAGGCTGTCGGGCTGCTGCATGATGCCTGCTTAAGCATCACTGGGTGCTGTGGCTCCCTCGGGTTTCTGCCCTCAGCTGCAGCCCTGGCACTGATCCCTCTCTGCCTTCCAGGTTTGAGGAGTTCCTCCATCGGAAATGGTCTTCAGAGAAGCGTTTTGGTCTGGAGGGCTGCGAAGTGCTGATCCCAGCTTTAAAGACAATTATTGATAAGTCGAGTGAGAAGGGAGTGGATTATGTTATCATGGGGATGCCGCACAGGTAACCCTGCCTCTCTCCACGGTGGTGCTTGGGGTGCAGAGGAGAGGGATGCTGCTGGGGTTCGGTACTGGAGGGCACACTGTTTTCTGCCATCACCTAACTGGTCTTGGCTGGTGGTGAACCTTAGTTGGAGAGCTCAGGCCTTGGCTGCTCTCTGCTCATCGCGGTGTTTTCAGCTTCAGCTTGTTTGTAAATTCATCTGGAGAGGGGTGGTGGCTCTAGCAGCAGAGCTTGAATCCCAGAGCAGGATTTGGCCTGCCCGTTCTGGAATGCGGCAGCAGCCAGTCCATCCCCGTACATTGGGGTCTATAGTCTCCTTCTTGGGTGAAACTGCAGAGCCCTCTCCCCAGTTGACCCTACAACCGTTGCCGGAGTTTTGGGGTTGTCGCACTGCCTCTGCATGACGGCGGGGATGGCAAGTCACCATTGGTACTCGATGCCAGGCTGGCGCTGCTGGTTGCCAACAATGGTCTTGCTTTTGCAGGGGACGCCTGAATGTTCTTGCCAACGTGATCAGGAAAGAGCTGGAGCAGATCTTCTGCCAGTTCGACTCCAAGCTGGAGGCTGCTGATGAGGTGAGTCTCCTCTTCTGCCTGTGGCAGGTTGCTGTTGCCTATCCCCGTGCAGTCCCTGGAGGCTGAGGCCGTGCAGCGTGAGCTGGATTGTGCCACCGCTTGTGGTGTCCCTCGGTGGCGTCGGCGTCGCAAGGATTTCCACGTTGCGCGCACGCTTATGTGACTGAAGCCTTCACGTCGGTGCCACTGCTGGGTGGTCAGTGGCTCTCCATGGGCGTAAAGCAGCCTTGGGGTGAACGACAAGGTGAGGGGAAGGTGGCCAGGAGCAGAGGTTGACTTGTACCCTTGCAGCAGCCCCTGGTCCCCAAATGGAGACCTAAAGCAGCTCCAAAAGCCCCGAGGCTCGAATCACTTGTGCCGCAGGCTCTGTGACCGCAATGCATTTGTGCTTCAAAGCTTCCAGCATCATAAGCTGGGATGATTTGGCTTTTGGAAAGCTGGGCTGGTCTGGCTTTATCCTGCCATGCCCTTCAGGTGGGGTTTTGAGGTGAGAAAGCAGCAGCCTGGGGTGTTGAGGTGCCCCAACTGGGAATTGCAGCCTATTGCAAGCGGTGCCAGGGATGGCTGTACTAGCGCAGTGTGGGCAAAGCTTGGGTGAGCATTATCCCAGCTCTGTTTTCCAGTGTCTTCTCCAAACGCACTACACTTGCTTCTTCCCTTGCACCTACAACCTTACCTAGATGGGCTTGGTGTGTGTCTGAGGTTTGTTGGTGGTTTGGCACCTGTAACAGGCTACCTTTGCTTTGCTGAATGCCAGGTCAGCTCCTAAAATGAGTGCTTGCTGCTTTCTGCCAGTGCCTCCAGAAAATGCCCCCTTTTTCCAGCCCCAGAGGTCAGCGCCACCCTGCTTCAGGTTTCCTTCAGTGCCCCAAAAGCCGCTCACATTCCTGGGGATGACCCTCCTCTCCCCTCTGTCAGGGTTCCGGTGACGTGAAGTACCACCTGGGAATGTACCACCGGCGGATTAACCGCGTCACTGACAGGAACATCACCCTTTCCTTGGTGGCAAATCCTTCTCACTTGGAGGCAGCTGATCCTGTTGTTCAAGGCAAGACTAAAGCAGAGCAGTTTTACTGTGGGGACACAGAAGGGAAGAAGGTGAGTGGTGCTGAGACGCCTGCAGTGAAGCGGCCCGGGCTGGACGAGGTTTGGTGGGAAGCAGGCTGGTGGGAAAGCAAAGAACCCCAGCTGGTTTTTGTTTGCTGTGCTCCTTCCCCTGCTGTCACCCTGCTATCACCCTGACTTTGCTCCCCCATCCTTCCCCGCTGTCTTTGGGTGTACCTTTGGTAGGAGCTTGCCCACCCCAGGCTCCCGTTGCTGGTTCCTCCATCTCTGAACAACCGGCTCAGCCGGGCTGCGGGGAGCAGCAGATGGCCAAACCCCTGGCTGGAAAGCAGGGAAATGAGGGGCGCTCCCGAAAGCCAACCCAAGCATCACAGCTCAGAGAGCTCGGCAGTAGGAGCCTCAAACTGAAGAATCTCATCACCAGGAATAACCATTCCTGGGGCTGGGAAAGCTGGAGCCAGCAGCAGGAGGCAGCTCTCCACACCCCGGTGGGAGAGCAGGCAGGGAACGGGCTGCGGTCGGGGGTTTATTTGTGGTCTGATTCATCGCAGACCTGTCTCCAACATGAAGAAGTGGAAGGGTGAGATCAAAAGTGCTTCCCTTCCTCCTACACCCCAAGGGCTGGATATAAATAGACAAACTCTCGTCTGACAGGCAGCGTCCTCAGCCAGCCCCTGGGTATGATAGCAAAATAACGTCACTGAAGCTGGAGCGAGCTCCCGGCCCGGCTCCTGCCCAAAGGTCTTCTGGGGTGAAAGCGTGGGGGAAAGGGGCATTTTTCTCGTCTTCCCCCAGTTAGAAAAAGGCTTTGCTTTGGGATGTCTGTGTTTGGGAATGGGGCTCGCCTCCCAGCTGCTGTGCGCCGAGTGGCATCCCAGCATTGGATGCATTGACAAGCTGCTCTGTGTCCTTTCTGGGACGCCAAAGGCTCACAGGGATGAGACTTGGGCCCTTTCCTGGTGGCTGCCCCGGCCCACCATCCCCACAGAGCCCCTGCTGACTGCCATGGCTTCATGTCTCCCAGGTGATGTCCATCCTCCTGCACGGAGACGCCGCTTTCGCTGGGCAGGGCATCGTATACGAGACGTTCCACTTGAGCGACCTGCCCTCCTACCCCACCCACGGCACCGTCCACGTCGTTGTGAACAATCAGGTGAGGAGCAAATCCCCTGCATCCGTGGGGGTCCCTCGGGGACCAGCCGGCCCCTCTGCAGGCTCAGGTCTGGGTGGTAGGTGGCAGCAGGCAGTAGCTGTTTCCCAGTCAATGTTCCTGGCATGAGCCATAATCCTGGGGTCAAGCACAGGGTACTTTATACCCAGCTGCTCAACAGTAGCAGCTTTTGAGTCCAGCCTGGCGCAGAGGTGGTGCAACCTGATGCTCGGCGTGCGAGATCACGCAGGGCTGCTCTGTTCTGCCCCTGGGTAAACCAGAGGCATTTTACTGGGACCAGCCCATCCCCTGAGGTACAGCAGGATGACGGTCCGGGGCGCAGGAGACGGGCAGGTTGTGCTATGGCTGAGTGGCACAGCCGTGGGGGAACCCCCAGCTCAGCCTCAAGCAGCCGAGCTGCCCTCAAAGCTGCGTGTGCCGCTTTCCAAATCCTTACCACTGTGCTGGTCCTGTTCCCTCTCACCCGCTACAGATTGGCTTCACGACTGACCCCCGGATGGCCCGCTCCTCCCCATACCCGACCGATGTTGCCCGTGTGGTGAACGCGCCCATTTTCCACGTCAATGCGGACGATCCGGAGGCCGTCGTCTACGTGTGCAATGTGGCAGCAGAGGGGCGAAGCACCT
>NW_009232558.1:28392-29945 GCF_000690835.1 Fulmarus glacialis
GACGTGGTGGTGGATTTGGTAAGAAACGCGGCATGAAGCTTTATCCTAAAGCTGTGGCTCTGCTGTGGGCGCTCACCGATACCTCTCGGGGTGTATTTTCTGAAAGCTGAGGTTTCTCTTCAGGGCTTGTCTGGCCCTTTTGACGCGAGGGGAGGGAGGAGGTGGTGTAAAGAAAGGCAACAAGGCTGTAATAGCACTTGGAGAGGCGATGCTGTCTCTGTATGGAGCCTGCCCTCGCCTCCCGCATTGGGGAGGACACGCTCGGGTCCCTCCTGGGCTGTTTCAGACCCTTCCTAGCACAGAGACTCAGGAACATCTGACCGCTTTCAGAGCCGTGGCTTGCAAGCAGCTACTTTCAAAGGCTCTTTCCCCTCCCGACAGGTTTGTTACAGGCGCAACGGTCACAATGAGATGGACGAACCCATGTTCACGCAACCCCTGATGTACAAACAGATCCGGAAACAGAAGCCGGTGCTGCAGAAATACGCAGAGCTGCTGATTTCCCAAGGGGTGGTAAATCAGCCGGAGTATGAGGTACTGTCCCTTGGGGCCTGGGAGGAAAACTGCGGGCGGCATCTCCAGGGAAAACTGCTTGTTTGGTTCAGGTCTGGGTGTGAACAATGTGACGGGGCCCATTTCTGCTTGTGCTTGTCACCTAAAGGTGGCAGAGCTGTGCTAGGGTTGGGCGACCGCTGCAGCCCTGGCAGCGACGGGGTTAGGAGCCAAGGCTTGTCCTTGGACTGTGCCAGCTCTGAACAGCGCAGGAACATTTAGTTCAAGGATTGCCCCGTGATCAGTGCAGCCAGACAGCACTGGGCCACTGCGGCACGGCTGGGACCCACGGGAGAGTTGAACTCTGCAGCACTCGGGCTCACTGTGGCCTGGGGGTATCTGGGGCAGGTCCCCTGCCCTGGCTCTGCCACCCTGGCAGCAAGCGCGGCAGCAGCTCTGCCAGCTCTTCCTTACCCCACTACCACTTTGCAGCATCTTTAGGGTTGAATGCGAGTTGTCAGTTCAGACGGCAGCAGAGCTGTCCCTTGGGGGACAGGGGCCTCCAGCAGCAGCTCTGCTCTCTGAGGCTGAGCTATGCAGCCCTGGGGCTCCCCTGCTGTGGGGACCAGCTGTGCCCTCCAGCACCCTTGCAAGCTCGCGCCGAGGCCCCAAGGCTCGGCGTCCTTGTTTGGAGACCCCTCACTAATGCTTTTCCGCCTTCTGGTTCTGCCTTTCAGGAGGAAATTGCCAAGTACGATAAGATCTGCGAGGAGGCCCATGCGAGATCCAAGGATGAAAAGATCTTGCACATCAAGCACTGGCTGGACTCACCCTGGCCTGGTAAGTTGCTAGCAACGTTTTGGAGGTCCCTGGCAAAGACCCTGGCTTCTCTAGAGCCGTGGCAGCTATTTTCTAGTAAATCACTTTGGTGGGGGGGTGGGTGGTGCTCTCCGCTCCCGGCATCCCCACCCTTGCTTGAGGGTGTCCCTGACCTGAGCTCTTTACATGGAGCTGGGCATGGCTCCCACAACACGGTGGACTGCTCCTTCTCCTGCAGGTTT
>NW_009232558.1:29964-32339 GCF_000690835.1 Fulmarus glacialis
AGCATGACCTGCCCTTCAACCGGTCTGAACGAAGAGGACTTGACGCACATTGGTCAAGTGGCCAGCTCAGTGCCAGTGGAGGATTTCACTATCCATGGAGGTAGGAGCTTGCGGAAGCTATGCCAGACTGGGTGTCTGTTCCAGAGAAGATGTGGGATAGGGCTGGAACGTGGCCTGGAAGGAAGGGACCTGTTGCAGTGCTTCGATATGTGTGGCCAGCAGGTCTAGGGAAGGGATCCTCCCCGACTACTCCGCTCTCCTGAGACCTCCCCTGGAGCACTGCATCCAGCTCTGGGGTCCCCAGCGCAAGACAGACATGGACCTGTTAGAGCGGGTCCAGAAGAGGCCACGAGAATGATCCCAGGGCTGGAACAGCACTCCTGTGCAGAAAGGCTGAGAGAGTTGAGGTTATTCAGCCTGGAGAAGAGAAGGGTACGGGGAGACCTTACCGTGGCCTTTCAGTATATAAAGGGGGGGTTATGAGAAAGATGGAGAGAGATTTTTTACCAGGGCCTGTAGTGACAGGACAAGGGGCAACAGTTTTAAACTGAAAGGGGGTAGGTTTAGATTGGATGTAAGGAGGGTGGTGAGACACTGGGACAGGTTGCCCAGAGAAGCTGTGGATGCCCCATCCCTAGAAACATTCAAGGTCAGGTTGGAGGGGGCTTTGAGCAACCTGATCTAGTGAAAGATGTCCCGGCTCATGGCAGGGGGGTTGGGCTAGTTGACCCTTGAAGAAACCCTTCTGTGAGTCTCCGAGAATTAGTTCACAAGGGAGCTGTGGTTAATGGAATTGAACTGAGGAGTAGCTCTTCTTCGGAGCTGATCCTTCTCTGCAGTCCTAATTCCTCGTCCCTGGTTCATCCCTCCGACAGAGGTGGATCCGTTCCTCTGCCTCCGGGCATTTGCAGTCTGTCAGTCCGTGGGCAGGTTGTGGGACAAACACGGTGTCACTGGAGCTCCCTCCCACGCTGGCTATGAACTGGCTTCTGTCCTGGCAGGTTTGAGCCGTATTCTGAAAACCCGTGGGGAGATGGTGAAGAACCGGACGGTGGACTGGGCCCTGGCAGAGTACATGGCATTCGGCTCCCTGCTCAAAGAGGGCATCCACATCCGCCTGAGTGGCCAGGACGTTGAGAGGGGGACGTTCAGGTAAAGCTGTGCTTTTGGTGGCCGTAGAGGGGATTCCAGCCTTTCCAGAAGGGATCTGAAGGGTGATGATGGAGTAACGCTTTCCTCTCTTCCAGCCATCGCCACCACGTCCTGCACGATCAGAACGTGGACAAGAGGACCTGTATCCCCATGAACCACCTCTGGCCCAACCAGGCTCCTTACACCGTCTGCAACAGCTCTCTGTCAGAGTACGGCGTCCTCGGTGAGCAAGGAGGTCTGTGCCCGCCGCCCAGGGGGGTGAGGCCGTTCCGGGAGGATAACCCCCTTGCTTCTCTCCCATCCCTCAGGATTTGAGCTGGGCTTCGCCATGGCAAGCCCCAACGCCCTAGTGCTTTGGGAAGCCCAATTCGGGGACTTCCACAACACTGCTCAGTGCATAATCGACCAGTTCATCTGTCCCGGGCAGGCCAAGTGGGTCAGGCAGAACGGCATCGTCCTGCTGCTTCCCCATGGCATGGAGGGCATGGTAAGGACTTCCCCAGCTCGTGGGCCCCCAGGGGTGCCCATTGTCTGGCCTGTACCAGAAGCAGAGCTGAGGGCAGCAGTGGCAGGTAGCTCTTCTCGCAGCGTGGCTGTGCCGGGCATCGGCTTCTCGCGCCAGCCTTGACCCCCCCCGCTCACTCTGCCTCCTGCTTGGTCCCCACAGGGTCCCGAGCACTCCTCCGCCCGCCCAGAGCGATTCTTGCAGATGTGCAACGATGATCCCGACGTCTTCCCCGTGAGTGGCGGCCGTGCTGAGCTCAGCCTGGCCCTCCTGTGTCCTGGATCCGACTGCTGCCTTGAAATGGGGAGGGGGGCAATAACACCCGAGTGGGCTCAGTGCAATGCTGCGGTTGGGGCAGGTGTCATGGAGCCGGTAGCAGGAGGCGTGGGACGCCCTGGGCTCGCACTGCAGCCGGGAGGGTTTGGGGAAAGGGGCTGAACCTGGTGCCCAGGCTGCACCTCCGCCGCCCCTGGGGCTGCTGCACAGCATGAGGCAGAGGTGGCCCCAAAAGCGTTGTGGGAGGGGGCTGTTGGCCCCCCCTGTGGCTGCCCCAAGGTGGGGGGCACAGACCTGCAGCCTCTCTCAGCTCTCTGTGGGTCTCCCTGTGCTCTGGAGGGGGAGAGGAGGGAGGGAGGGCTGGGTGCCGCTCTTCTCCCTACTGCCGGAGCTGCGAGGCCAAGAGGCACCTTGTGTTTCTTGAAATCCCCTCAACCGCTGA
>NW_009232558.1:32479-32802 GCF_000690835.1 Fulmarus glacialis
TCCTGCCCTTCCGAAAACCGGTCAGTGCCAGCAGCTCCGCGCCCGGCTCGGTGCCAAGGCAGGGCAGCCCCGCGTCCCTGGGGACGGGACTCGGGGCGGGCTTGTTCTTGCACCTTGGCAGCAACCACGGGCAATTTGCCTCTGCCCAGGCCAAGGACCTCTTGGTGCTCAGGGTTGCTTTGGTACGTGACGTGCTGCCGACTGGCTCGTGCAGGCTGGGGTGGCTGCAACCCCTTCCTGCGCTCCTCGGAGAGGTCAGAGACGGGGCCAGCGGGCCTTGGTAAATAACCCGCTCCAGCCGCTTGCCTTCCGGCCCGGCTCGG
>NW_009232558.1:33151-33407 GCF_000690835.1 Fulmarus glacialis
CGGGGCCGTTGTGAACTAACCGCCCCCAGCCGCTTGCCTTCAGCTCCGGCTGTGGAGCAGGCAGGTCTCAGGCAGCACCTCAGCCTCTTCCCCAGGGGAAACCCAGACTAGGAAAGCTGGTGCTGTCGGAAACCGGTGCCCAATCTGGCAGAGCATGGCAGCCGAGTGAGGAGCAAATCGGTGGCGGCTGCTCCTGTGCTCAGGCAGGGGAGGGCAGGCAGGACGGGCAGGTCAGCGCTCCGGCCTTCGCTTGCAG
>NW_009232559.1:0-10890 GCF_000690835.1 Fulmarus glacialis
GAGTTAGATGAGCATGCCAGGTCAAACAATACAAGCAGGTCAAACTCCTTTTTGTTTCCCTTCCAGGGCCGCAAACCTGGCTACTTCTCGTTCCTGGATCCCTTTTCCCCTGGTGTCTGGCTCTTCATGCTGCTCGCCTACCTGGCTGTCAGCTGCGTCCTCTTCTTGGTTGCTCGGTAATGCGGCTGGCGGTGCCTTTTCCTTCCTCGCGGTGCCATCTAGCGTCACGCTCCCGGATCCGTGGGGGGATGCGCGGTGAGGGGCTGGGCAGGGGGACACGGGGACATCCCCCCAGCATGGAGGGCACGGTAAGGGGGACAGAAGCATCGCAGCCCCCTGCCCTCCGCCAGCTGGGGACTGGGGCTTCGCTGCTGAGTGCGCACGCAGGCACGTCGCTGATGCGTGTGGCTGCCCCGGGATGGCTGTTGGCATGGCTGTGACAGGGCGGGCAGGAGCAGCGTGCCGCGATTCAGGAGCGTGCTTGGCCGCAGCGGTGCGTGCCGGTGCGGAGAGCTGTGTGGGAAGAGTGGGAGGAGATTTGGGAGCAGGGCTGGTGCTGTGCAAATGGTGCTGCTCCCTGTAGATGCTCGATCTGCAACAGATAAACCAACCACTTTTCTTGAACAGGAGAGTGGAGGCTGGCAGGTACTGGCAAATGCATTCAGAGATATTAATGCAAATTCCAGTAGTGATGTTTGGTTCCTCCGGCCCTGTAAAACCCAGTGTGTACAGAAAAAGGAAGTTCATTAATATCTTTCAACAGTCTCTCGGTTGATGTGCAAAGCCTCACTTGACAGCTCTCCGTTCCGTTTCCCTATGACTAATTTAAATCAGCCTTAAAATGTATCACTGAGTGCTTGTCTGCAGCGTGTCTCCCGTCGAGGCCTAGGGTCTGTGCCCCGTTGCTGTTTTCCCTGACCTCCTGACAAACCGCTTATGGTTGGTGCCATAGATGGGCCTTTTCAGACATAGTTGAACTGTGTCCTGGCAATGTGTACCAAAGGCATGCTCAGGGCTTGAAGGCTGTTTCGGGACACGGTTCATACCCAGTTCTCATTACAAAAATTGGAACTGTGCTGTCACTCGGTCCCTTAGCATGGCTGAAGTTGTCATCCTGACAGGGCTTTAATGGTTTCTTCGAATGCCATTACAGCCTCAGAAACGTAGTTCCGAAGAAACCATTGAATAATGCAGTCTGGCGCTCTCTGCAGACTGAGATTTGGTGCCCCTCTAGCCCCCTCCTCATCTTTTAAACATGATCCTCCAGAAAGATGTTTTTACGTGGCTTCCTGCTGGAGATGGAGGTTTGGACGCTGCTCTCTGCTTTGCTCAGCAGAAAGGAGCTTTTGACCCAGAGCACTGTTTTTTACTGCCAGTGCTTGATCCAGCCATAGAAAGTCTTCAAGAAATAGCCTCCACTTCGCTGGCATCACAGTGAGGTAGGAGATGCAGAAATGAAAATAAACACCTCATTTTGGTTAAATGGTGCATAAGCTGGCAGGGCCCTGCAGCTGTACTGGCAGTACCCCCAGAATGACACTCCCAGGCACCAGCTTTGTTAACCATTAGCAATATAATGAACGGCAGCATAGGAATTGGAAGACTTTTTAGCAACCAGGGAACTGAGGGTTGGAAACAGCAAAAAAAGAGAGCTAGGCTACAGCCACTTCAGTGACTGGCTGTCAGTTATTTCAGATTCCCACCTCTGTCCTGTCCCTGTAAGCACTGAAAGTATGTGATGCTTTGAAACGCCAGCACTTGGCTTCAAACTAGATCTGGGACCTAGAGCTTGCCAGGGCAATCAGACCTTCTCAGAGCAACCATTTGCATCAATACAGTTATTTTTCTTGATGGTGTCATGCAGTCAGGTCTCACACGCTTCACTTTTGAACTTCCCATTGATGCTCATTCTCCAGCAGGGAACACAGCCAAAGATGTTTGACTTCAATTTCACATCAAGTCTGTGAACATCTGGAATTATTGTTGTGATACGAATTCACACACAGGGCTCCAGCCTCCCTGCAGCCCATGCCCAGATTTTCAGCAGAGCCTCTCAAACTTTTGCAAATCTTTACAAGAAAGCTTCTGGCTTCTGAGTCTTAGAGCAAGCATTTCACACAGCTCTGAGCCCTGGGCATCAATTTACAACAGAGAGTTTCCTCCTCAGAAAAAATCTGCCTCCGGGAGCGTTAGGGCTTCACAGCTTTTCTTTTTTGGCTTTTTTCCCTCCAGAGTGCCCCATTTCCCAGTGAATTACCTGAGCTACCTGTTTCTTGTCATTTTAGATTGACACCGTACGAATGGTATAGCCCCCACCCCTGCTCGCAAGGCAGATGCAATCTTCTCGTGAATCAGTACTCTCTCGGCAACAGCTTGTGGTTTCCAGTCGGGGGATTCATGCAGCAAGGCTCCACCATTGCCCCCCAAGCATTATCCACGCGCTGCGTCAGTGGAGTCTGGTAAGGAGGTCAGCCCTCCTCTTAAGGAAGGCTTCTCTGTGGGTCTTTTCTGGGCAGAAGCAGATGGAGAAGCAGAGGGTGGGGATGGAGATCAGATTCAGTCCATGGGGAAATCTCAGGTCACTGTCTTCGCTTCCCCTTTCCCTAGGTGGGCATTCACCTTGATCATCATCTCCTCCTACACGGCTAATCTGGCAGCCTTCCTCACCGTGCAGCGGATGGATGTCCCCATCGAATCCGTAGATGACCTGGCTGACCAGACAGCCATCGAGTACGGCACCATTCATGGTGGCTCCAGCATGACCTTCTTCCAAGTAAACCCCATTCTTTTGCTAACTGGGCCAGGGGGTGCAGAGGGCACCCTTTAATCAGATTTGGATATGGCCCCAGCCTGTCATGCCTGTTTCTTTCCGGTTTCTGGCACAGAGGGGACCTTTGGAGAGATCCCTGGCTGCTTGGTTGCACAGGACTGGGCTAGATCCACAGTGGGTGATGATGGGATGAATGGTGAGGGAGGCATGGCAGAGGACAGGGAAGGCAGGATTTTGTAACACAGCACCTGGCATGCTCTTGGGATGCTGGAGGACTATCTGAGCTGAACCCTGGAGGAGCAGACTTTCCTGCCTGCCCTTAGAAAGCAACTTAACACTTGGAGTGTCACCACGTGGGTGGGAAAGTGGTCCACATCCCGGTGTCACAGTGATGACATAACAGAGTCTTCAGCAGATGAGCGTTTGCAGTCAAATTTCCATGTGTGTCTATGGCAGTTTTGATGTGATCTTGGCTTTTACATGACAGTCCCTCAGGTTGGGTAAGCAAAGAAATGTTTGCAAACCCCAGGTAGGCTAGCATATGTAAAAGTGCTGGAGTCTGTATGTGGTCAGTGGCACTGAAAACAAGTAACTCAGGTGTATGCAAACTTATGCGTGCCATTTAGCCCAATTTAATTTTTGTCTTCCCTGTTCTATTCAGAAGGGAGATAAATGAATCTTTTCTGCAGTGCTCTGAATGCACAAAGAACTGCTTGAGGATTATTTATTTATTACATGTTGAAATTCTGAGAGGAGAGAAAGCTTTTATCACTTTTTTCCCCCCTGAGTCTGAACTGAATTGGGAAGCCTGAGAAATCTCTCAAGTGAGCCTGAGCTTTTCAGCCCAACTTTAGACTCTTCAGGGGTTTGGCAAAAAGCTACTTTTAAGTAGAACGTTACATCTAAAATGAGCTGAGCAGAGCCCAAGTGACTAAGGTGGTTGTAGACGAGGCACTCACTTAGTTCTTTTCAGGAAGGCTTTCAAGTTTAAAATCCTGACTGTGGCTCTGCGCTGCCTGGTGGGTACTGGAGTCGCTGGTATCAGAGAATAAATTAGCAAAAGATGTTCTTGTACCATTTGCAACACTTTAAACTACGTTGGGATCCGTTTGCCTCTGGTGTAGCCATGGTGGGTCAAACGCAGGCATGGCCGAGGCTGTCATCACCACCCCGCAGCTCCTGGCTGCATGAGACGTGTGTCTGCTGGTGAAGCACCTTGCCTTGTAACCTGCCCTGGCAGCAGTTTCCCCTGACGCTAACACACAGGATTAAGGTTTAAAAGTGCAGTGAATCAGGAGCAAACACACACCCTGTTCGTCTGTCCCTTGCCCAAGTGACTGCACCCAGAGGACAGAGCTGGACAGACGAGGACAGTAACTAGGTCAGCAGCAGGTTCCCTGAGGCTCTCCAGCATTACTCACCAGCCACAGAAAATGAGCCCTTGAAAGCACGATGGCGGGGGTGCCTGGCAGCACGTCACGTACCTGCTGTGGTGGCCGGGAGAGGAGGTGGTGTAGGGGATTCCGTGTGCTGCAGAAATGCAAGGGTGAGGGGAAAGGGGCAAATTCAGAAACTCCTAATGTAGACCAGAGAGTGTTTATCTTCAGCCTTTGTGCAAGCAGGTTTCACTCTTTGCTCAGCACAGGCAAGAGAGATTAACTGTAGTCAGCTTTTCTCTCAGTCAAACCAAGGTAGGTTCAACCACCAGCCAAGTCTGAGGATTTGGGGCTGGTTGAGCTTTAGTTTACTGCAGTCAATGAAAAGACTCCTGTTCTCTTAAGCAGGTACTTTAATTTGCCTTACGAGGGGGTGAACCAAAATCCGGATTCAGGGAACAACAAACTCCAAAGAGCTTTAGCTCTGCCCCCAGCCCTCAGTGCCCTTCTCAAGGTGATGGTGTCTGGTTCTGACGCTGGTGAACTGCTAGGCACAAGATTACAGTGACAGACAATGGGGTGCGAGCTGTACGGGGAGCATTTGGTGGTTTGAATCAGTCACACACGAGCTATTTCTTATGGCTTTTTTTGGTGTGTTTTTGATATACTGTTACGGAAACTACTCATTTTTCTAAAATTGAATTTATGCAAAGAGCTTTGCTGGAACCTATTGGAATTAGGCATGCATTTCATGCTCAGCTTTGCCAACAAAGTCTCAAATCCACCAAGATATTTGGGCCTCTAAATCTCATTGGGATAAATGGAGGTTTATCTAAATGTTTTTTGAATCTGGCACCAAATCTGCTTTGACTCCTTTCCTCATTACGGCCTTTTCATAGTGGCCTCTAATTTGGGGTTTATGTTGCAAGAAGATGCTCCACCTTAGCTGCACTTGCCTCCTTTCTCCTGCAGAACTCCCGCTACCAGACGTACCAGCGGATGTGGAACTACATGTACTCCAAGCAGCCAAGTGTCTTTGTGAAGAGCACGGAGGAAGGGATTGCACGTGTGCTGAACTCCAATTACGCCTTCCTGCTGGAGTCCACCATGAACGAGTATTATCGTCAGCGCAATTGCAACCTCACGCAGGTCGGGGGCCTTCTGGACACCAAGGGCTACGGGATTGGCATGCCCGTCGGTAGGCAGTGAAGAAAAATTCTAGTCCTTCTCAGCTGTTGGCAGAGGACCGGAGCATTTGAAAGGCTGAACCGGCTCTAAAGCCAATGTCACGTTTCACGGCTCTGCCCAGGGTCATTTTTTACCCCAGGAGGAAAATCAAATACATTGCAATTGCCCAAGGTGCACGCTCAGAGCCAGATGTATGAGACCCTGCTCTGGTCCAGAGCCATGTGACACGCGACTGTGGCTCTTTAAATAATTCATGTGAAAGATTGCTGCTTATTTTCTGCATGTATGTGCTCTTTGCTGACTGTTTCTCTTTTGAACCAGTGTTTTTGAATCGTTTTGTGCTCCTTGTTTTATCTCAGAAGTGCTGTAAAAGTAAAGCTGTTGCAACTCTTGTAGTTTTTAGCACAAGTTTCTTAACAGCTGGTGGTTCTTAAAACTCCAGGACAGAGAATTTAGTCACTATCTCAGCTAATAATCAGGTTTAACAAATGCAGGCGTTTTGTCTCTCAAATATGAGAGCTAGCAAGAGAACATCATCTCCCAGGGCAGCGCAGAAAAAGGATGTAGTAGTTGTTATTGCAAGCAATCGACTGATCTTTCTGCCAGTCTCGCAGGCTCGGGAAGCCTTGTTCCTGACCTTTACGCATCTGCACTTAGCAATACAAAGCTAAGGTGAATTACATAAGAACTGTCACACAAACAGTCACTATAGTTTAGCTAACATGCGTAAGCTTGTAAAGTCACAGTAACCTGATCGTGAGTACAAATCCTTACTTTCAGGACTAAATTTGTTCTGACATTGTCTTGTTAAACAGTGAAACTGTAGCAGGTAAGAAGAGCAGAAAGCTGCTCGTTGGGACAATAGTGCAGAGTTACCAGGAGAATTGCGGTCTTTCCCACGGCCCTTCTTCGGGATCTCTGGTAGCAGACATCATCAAGACTGCAGTAGAGCTCAGTACCGAGCGCAGAAGTGAGCCTCCTCTACCACGAACATTTGGGCTTGCGTTTAGGTTGAACCTGCTGCTGTTGCAGTGCACCAGTTTGAGGGAAGGAGTGTTAGAGCCAGGTTGAAGTTGGAGGCAGAAGGACAGGAGAAGGGACCTCAGTGGTCTGGAGGAGCAGCGGTGCGGTACTGAACTGCCTGGTCAGACCCTGCCCCTGAAGCCCAAGCTCCCCCTTGTAATGGACCTCTTTAAATGGCCTATGTGGGTCTTGGTGGACAGGCGAAATTACCATCTGCAAATAACGTTAACCAGTTGACAGTCCCAGCAGGGACGCTGCAGGTTTCAAGGGCTTGCATAGACTGAAGTCCCTTCCAAACCATTCCAAGACGAGGTTTTGTGGTTGGGCACACTGGCAGGGCATGGTGGCGGGGATGAGTGGAGAGGAAGGCTGGCCGAGGCGGTGCCTTACCACGTACCTCTTGGCGTTGCAGGCTCTGTGTTTCGCGACGAGTTTGACCTGGCCATTCTCCAGTTGCAAGAGAACAACCGCCTGGAAATCCTGAAGCGAAAGTGGTGGGAAGGAGGCAAGTGCCCCAAAGAGGAGGACCACAGAGCCAAAGGTAAGCCACGCCGCTCTCCGGTAGCGTGCTGAAGGGACGAGGCTGTAGAAGCGTCCTTGCCAGCAGTGCAAGGATGAACGTCCATCTGCACGTGAGCGCTGCCAGTTTTCTGCCTGAGAATTACTTTTTCCCCTTCTTCTGACCTGAGATTCCTTCCTTCACAATTCAAGGAGAAAGCCAAACAGCTCTGCTGTGCCTCATGCTGTGTGTTTTTGCCTGGGGCAGAGATAGCGGGAACAACCAAATGACAAATATTGGAGGCATATGGAGGGTAAATTAGCTTCTAATGAATGTCTGCAGCATTACATGGGAAAATGGATGGCTAAAGGGATCAGACCAAAATCCTGGGTTCCTTCAAGGGAGATGGATCTCCACCACAGGCCCGCTGGTTAATGGCTCCAAGTGAAAGCGCCTTTTAAACAGCCGGGGGAAAGGACACAAGGACTTTATTAGTACATCTGTAAACTGAGGAGCAAATTCTTTTGGGTAATGCTATGCAAATTGCCATAAAAGCTACCACATTAGGCTGATGTCCCAGCGTGAGAGCAGTTGCCAGCTTAACGCAGTTGCTGCATTTTTCAGTTTTGGCAGTCACCCTTTCCTCAGCAAGTGTTTTCTGGGAGGCCAGCAGGTCCCCCAGTTGAAAGGACAGTCCTCTGACCTTTCTGAGCACAGAGATGGAGAGCCAAGTCAGGTCTATAGTAGCTCTCTTGTTTTCTTGACATTGCAGCCGGTGTAGATGCATGTGTCTGTGCAGTTCGTGAGCTAGGCTGGATGAGACCCTGCGGGGACTGTCAGCCCGTGCTCCCTGTTGGGCAGCGCTGCACTGCAGGCAGCCCGGGCTGTTAGTCTCGAGATAGAAGTTGTTGGCCCAGTGTAAGACATCAGGCCTCAGGGCAAGGTGACAAGCTATTAAAGAAGTTACTTTTGAAAGTGAGCAGGCACATGGGAGTCTTTTCTTCTGTGGACTGTGCAAAAAGCAACTCTGAAGTGGAATCTAGTCTGTGGGCTGTTTTGAGATGGCTTTGGAAGGGGAGGCTGGGAAGCAGGCTCCTGGGCTGTTTCTGGCACTACGCGATATGCTCTGTGACCCTGGACAAGTTTTTCTGCTGTTTGTGCCCTCTATCATGGCTCACTTCCTCAGTTTGGGAAATGAGGAAGGCTGTAGCCTGCTGGTATGTGTATACGGAGGAAGCAACTACCTCTCGGGTGAGCTTGGGAAAGGGTGTCTGAGGTGGCACCCAGATAGAATGATAGAAGGATGTAGAGAGAGGTACTGGTCCTAAATTCAAATTTGAGAGCTGCTGAGAGGAGAGGATGGCCTTTATCTTGGGTCTAAACTGTGATTATGGGCTATGTTTTCTGCCCTGCAATTGCTGTTTTACTGGAAACATCTCTGCAAAGTGCTGATTTACAGAGTCACTAGATTGCTCCGGAGGCAATGCCAAAAGAATGACGGAGGAGGAGGAAGAAATGTGACCTCCTAAGTTTTAGAACAAAACAGGTCAGCGATTTACAAGGATTTTGGTGAGATTTTACGTCTAAAAGCCATGCAGAGATTAAGTCAATAAATCATCGGTTCTTACAGTTTGATTTAATGCTACAGAGGGGAGAGGAAGATTTTTATAGATGTTCTTGTTGAGTAATGGCCTCATACAGTCACCTCAGTGCAAAGCACCGCATGCTTTTTATTAATCAGTCCCATCAGGGGCCCAGTCCGCTTGAGACCCAAAACCAACCAGCACAGGAGAGAAGAGCCGTTTCTCGGACAGCGGGCACTGCTCCCCGGCTCCTCTCACTGTCCTGTTCTGCAGCGCCGGGCGGAGGCACAGGGTGCAGTTTCGGGGACAGGGGTTGCGGTGGGAAGCGAAGTGACAGCCTGGGCACATGGAAAGCTCAGGCCAGGTTCCTGAGGGGTGGATTTTCCTTCCAGCTGGTGAGCTTTTTGGAGTGCAAGCGGTGTAGGGCAGGGCTGGCAGCTGCCGTGCATGCGATTTGGTCCCTCCCCTAAGTGAAGCTGTCTGTGTGTGCGGCGTTTGGCCCGAGGTGGCTGAATGGCTCCTACGATCAGTAGAGGTGATAGTCATCCCGTTGTAAGCGAGTTGTCCAAGGGAGGTGAGATGAGTCGCCCCATGGAAGAGGCTGTTTCCTCCTCATGGGCCAGAGGGTGCTGGGCAGAGAGCACCCAATCCATTACCAGGTACCCCTGGGTGGCAGGGACCCCATTCGGTCACTGTATAGTGTGAAACAGTGTTGGGTCCTGGTCTTGTTTGGAACCTCTCCTTGCTAGTGCAATACAAGCAGCTGTAATCATTTTTCACCAGCACTTTGTAATGCAGTCAAAGAAGCTTTTCTTGGTGTCAGCTTCCTTTGAAGTCCTTTCTTGTCGTCTTCACCTCTGCTTCTTTAACAACATTGCTCATCTTCCTTTGCGAAGTTCAAAGCAACTGGTGCTGGGTGAATAATTTGCAGGGATTAATGTCCCCAATTGATCTCTCATTTTTTCTCCTGTTTTCAGTTTGTCCACAAATTGCTTTGTACTTCCCTCCAATGTACTTGCTGTTTATCTGCAAAATCATCATTTCTGAGAACGCATCTTCGATCGTGCAGTTATTGCAAGTCATTCAGTTTGCTATCTGAGTCATGCGGTTAGCTATTAATAGGACAGTGCTGGCTATGTGTATATGCAATGCCAACTAAACAGCAAAGATTTGGCATTTCTGTACAGCGATGCTTGCAATTTATGTTGTGTCTGCCTCTCTACAGCATTGTCTCTTCTGCTTCATTTTAGGCCTGGGAATGGAGAATATCGGTGGAATCTTCGTGGTTCTCATCTGTGGCTTAATCGTAGCAATTTTTATGGCAATGCTGGAATTTTTGTGGAGCCTTCGGCACTCTGAACAGTCAGAGGTAGGACCTGAAAGTGTCCTGAGGGGACAGTGTGTGTTTATTGCTATCTGCGGGGTGCTCAGCAGTGCAGTGCTCTGGAGCAAGTAATGTACCCAGGCCAAGATGAGCATTCCTAGTAACGCGACCTCAAACGCACGAGAAGGCTAGATGCATTGGGCAGGGTCTAAAATGCACGAGCTTCTCATGCACTCCTACTAAGATTGAGGCTATAGGGATGCTCCAAGGGCTTTTGAAGGGATCAAGGACACGTACAATGTCCAGGTACCTTTCCTGGAGATGGGATCACCTGAGGATTTCTACCTGCAATAGGTTTGGGTCTCGTGTTGATTTGGTGATCCAGAACACAGGAGGGTCTTTGACAAGAGGCAGAATCTATTGGGCTAAATCATGTGTAAATGTCCAAGCATTGGTGTCGAAAGCCAGTGGCCAGATTAATGACCCAGTCCGTAACACTTTGGCATCAGAATCCAGAGCAGACGCAGTGCTGCTGGGCTCACAGCTTGCTTAGGTGAGCAGTATGTCTCGGGTCTGCCTTCCAGGTGTCGGTGTGCCAAGAAATGGTGACGGAGCTGCGCAACATCATTCTCTGCAAGGACAGTTTCCACCCTCGTCGGAGGCGAGGGGGAATGATACGGACTCGCCCTGTTATCCCAGAGGAACGCCGAGCCCGCAGCACAACCACGCTCAGCAACGGGAAGCTGTGCAGTGGGGGCGAGCCAGATCCCCTGGCACAAAGACTGGCCCAAGAAGCCGCCCTGGTCGCCCGAGGGTGCACGCACATCCGGGTGTGCCCTGAGTGCCGCAGGTTTCAGGGCCTCCGGGCACGGCCGTCTGCGGGCTCGCCCGCGCAGAGCGAAGAGAGCTTGGAGTGGGAGAAGACCACCAACAGCAGCGAGCCCGAATAACGCTGGGGCGGGGGGCGTTGGGGTGGGCCGAGAGGGTCCTGTTCCATTTTACAGAACATGGACTTGTACAATGTCAACTCGTTTTTAAATTAAAAGCAGTTACCCAGCTTCTCCAGAGCAAGGCGGACCTTTGGGCTGGCGCGCAGGCCTGGCCGGAGGGTCGGCTTTGGTTTCGGC
>NW_009232560.1:0-2663 GCF_000690835.1 Fulmarus glacialis
GCTCAGTATAAAAACCGGGGGGGAGGGGGCAGTCCCCCGTTCGTGACACGCGGTCGGAGGTCAGTGAGCAGTTGCATTGTGCATCGCCTGCTTTGTATATTCTGTTATTGTTGTTCTCACTGTTACTATTACTGTTCTATTTTGTTTTCTTTCAATTATTAAACTGTTTTTATCTCAACCCGGGGGTTTTCCTACTTGTGCCCTGCCGATCCTCTCCCCCATCCCACCGGAGGGGGGGGAGTGAGTGAGCGCCCCTGCATGGGGTTAAACCAGGACAATAATAAAGGCTTGCCTTTTCTGTTTATTGTTGATTGGGAATTACTGATATCACCCACTGACTACTTGGAAATCATGGATGCATGTGCGCTACTATTTAGATTATAAGGCAGGAGGATGCTTTTTTGTATTTCAGAGCCTTGCGAGTATTCGTTTAGGGCATTATCATCATGAACATGGCTAAGCTAACTGCTTGACTCACAGCTGTACAAGGTAAACAAAAAAATTGCTCTCAGGCTTCTCCTCTTGATCAGACATCTAATGAGGCAAAGTAACTGGAGCACGACTGCTTCAAAGAAAGCAGTTTTCTGCCTCAGTTTTCCTCAGAAACTGACTGCAGATATGCGTTGTTTTGCTACAGGATTTGTGAGCCCGGCTTTGCCTCATACCTCTCCTTCTTCGGCTTGCCTGGCCATGGCTCCTCCTCCTTCTGTCAGGCTGGAGAGCAAAGAGGGTGGTTGCTCAAGAGGCACGTCTGCCTGACATACCACCTCCACCATCCTGTGGTCCCAAGGCTCATCTGAACACAGCTCTGGAAAGCAAAGGCATAAGGAATGACACGTGTTGCGGTCGGTTGAGCCTTAAAAGTCATGACTCTGCCTGATGATTCAGTAGGGCAAACTGCATGCCAAGAATGTGCAGCAAAATCACTCCTGTGAAATTTAAGGGCAAAAACCTACATCCCAACTGAAGAGTGACATTGTTTTGATCTGTCGGCCCTCTGACGCCATGTGCCCTGCAACACCTGCTGCTGTCCTTGGGAAGGACTCCTGGCAACAGGTGTCACTCAGCAGATGTCAGACGTCGCAGTCCGGACCACTGCGTCTCACCGTGAAGAACATCCACCTTACCTTCCTACCCCTGCCAAAGACCCCTGGAGGTAACAGCACATCTGAAATGCGGGCACTTGGTCTGAATTGTACTTGTCTCCTACAGGAGAGCTAAGAGGCCTTGCTCAGAAAAGAAGGGCTATAGAGAACACAAGATGATCTGCATTAGTCAGGCAGTAAGAGCCCAAAACTTCCACAGTAGACCATCCTGTTCTGGGTGAAATGCTGCGCCAATGGAAGAAATCCTTTGTGTGGCTGGGCAGCAGTGTAGCAGGCTCAGCAGGGCCCCAGCAGTGGCACTGTTCACAAACCTCAGGCCATGTCTGATGAGCATCTGGAAAGACCAAAGAAAGAAGCCCTGACTTGCGTGCCAGGATGTGCACTGAAACCTAAAGAAAAGTCAGTCAACCTCTGGAAAAGGTCACCCTAATTCGCCCTGTTTGTTGATGTTCAAAGTGACAAATTCCAGCATGTTATAAGGGCAACGGTTAGAGAACCGCAATGTGAGGTGATGCTCCCAACTGCACCATGAATCACCTGTTTGAGGTGCATCTGGATCCACAGGCGTCGAGTTGGACATGAAATTAAAACCTTCACAGCATTCTACCTGTCTGCACTTCAGCGCACTCTCTGCCGCCCTCAGTCTCAGGTGCTTTTAGTTCCAGCCACTTTTGTGCTTGCAGCTTGGCCAGGGCTCTTCTGTGGACTTTTCTGTGCCTTCGAGTCTGAGGACTCCCATGTAGGATCCTCTGGGCAGGTGGGAGGAAAAAAAATCAATCCCAGATTACTTTCCATATGTAAGTGGTACTTTTTCTCCCCAAAGGTAAATGAAGATGCTCGTCTTTAACCCCACCCCCCAGTATTGCAGTTCGGGGCCCTGACCCTGAGGAGGGAGTTGTGGGCCCCATGTCCCACAGGGGTGTTTGCTCCAAAGGCTTGTGCTGCACCCAGTGTCTCGGGACCCACAAGGCACTGCCCCAGCACCCTTCTTGGCTGCTGTATGATCCAGAGAAGCCATAGCTGAGTGCAAGTCATCTGAGTGGAGCGCAGGAGACACAGGATACCCGTCTACACTCTCCACCCCAGCACTGGGGCTTTCTGCCCAAACTCCTCCAGGGAGAAAGAGGCCTGTGTCTTGATGGCTTCCCATCCCAGAAAAACTCAACCCCACTCTCCTAAGGCCTCTCCCACTCATACACAATGCCAAGGTGGAGAAATGTAGCCACTGCTTACTTTTGACTGGCACCGAACCAAAGTCTCAATGATCTTGGCAGTCAACATCACCGGCTAGGCAAGAGAAAAAAGGCCAAGTGGGAGAAACGCCTCTGATGGTCTACGCTAGAAAGGAGAGTCACTCTCGTGACCAAGCTGGAACAACAAAGGCACTTACAGATCTACAGAGGCCCAAGACCTTCACGAGGAGATTAATCGAGGGCAATGTGGTCACTCGCTTTTCCTGAGCTCCTTTCCTTTGCCTGTGCGCAGGGAATGGACAAAGGAAGAGCTCTGTACCATTGAACCCGGCTTTGCTGTCTCCCTGCCAGCCAGTCCAGTGCC
>NW_009232560.1:2743-3367 GCF_000690835.1 Fulmarus glacialis
AATGCAGGCTGCTTTTCTGCGCAGCTGCGCCAGCAGTGCGTGTACCTCTCCCCCAGCTCCCGAGCTGCCTTTCAGCTGCAGCCGGAGCATCCCACCAACCGCCACATTGATACCAGAGGTTTGCTACTTCAACAGGGTTTACCTAAGGATGGCATCCAGCCAGACCTCTTTCATCTCCTGTGAGCTGCAGAAGACAGGAGAACCAGTATCACACCCCGCTGCCACCAACTAGGTGTAATGCTGTGTTCCCCACTGGGAAAACCCAGACCTCTGGGATCAGGTTCACTTCTCAAGGCGCGAAGCGTTTTTCTAGCAGAAGAAGATGTCAGGCTGATGCCTTTGCTTCCCCTCACTCCCCGAGGCCACCTTTCGCCTGCTGGTGCCTGCCTGCAGCTGTGCTCCAGTCCCAGCAGCTGGAGTACACAGACAGCAGGGCCTCCCCAGATCACCTGGGAAGGGGGGGCTGGAGGCAAGTACCAGGACCTCATGCCACTCTGACACCAGGAAGACCTGTCCAAAAAGCATCTCTCCCCTTGTTCTTGGACCTTCCCAAAAAGAGTCTCCCACTGTGCCAGGAGCTTAGGGACTGGCAGGGAGCCCATCGCGGTGGGACAGAAAAGCAAC
>NW_009232560.1:3593-4130 GCF_000690835.1 Fulmarus glacialis
AGTGGTATCGACTGTCTACACACACACCACCCCCCTCTCGGCCCACACTTTGCCTAACCCCTTTGGCAATGCATACCTCATGCATGGGCTGTTTCCAGAGGGGAGAGGGTCAGCTCAGAAAATAACATGGTCACACTGCAAAAACAAAGCAGTGCCTCTGCTTTCCCTCCCCACGCCCTGACATGAGCCTGAGGAGCCAGTTAGGGTCTGAAGGTGAGCACTGGGCCAGACAGCCCAATGCCTGTGTGACACATCACCGTGACTCACCCAAAAGTGACCACGCGGAGGCTGGTGGGCCAGACGAGGATGAGGGTACTGCGGCAGTCCAGGCCCAATGCTGCATCTCCTCATGCACACCTGCACGTTGCCTTCTCACTGCACAGCACCCACAGCTCACTGAGACACACCCTGTGTTCCAGCCTGAAGCTAGTGCCACATCTGCAGCCAGGAAGAGCAGGGGCTGATGGTGAGATTGCCTTCTGGGGGAGGCAACTCTGGCAATCCTACCTGGGAGAGCCATTGCACCCAGAGCGAGCC
>NW_009232560.1:4140-9700 GCF_000690835.1 Fulmarus glacialis
AGATTTGCAGGTCACACAAATCAGCGACATTCCTGCGGGGGAGACATCCTGACTCTTATAGCCCTGGTTTCTGACTGCCTCACCCTACTGAGGAAGCCTCCCTGGGACTTTCTTGGCCATTGGACCAAAGGCAAGCCTGAGGGCTTTGCGACAAGTCTTCTGAGGGCTGGTATCGGTGGCAGGAGTTGGGAAGAAAGCGCCCTGCCATCTTCTCTTCTTTCCTGAACTTGGCAATAGCAAGGGAGTCTTGGAAAAGCAGGAGGTCTCTCCTCTTTGTCCTGTCATGCCAGGTCACCTCCACACACTCCCTGCGGAGGAGCTCGGGATGCCATTGGGACACGAGGGCACCCAGCTGGCTGCCACCAGAGCCATCCCTGCAAAGGACACAGTTGCAGGTGTGAGACACACAGCTCTGCCGGGAGCCGGCTGTGCCTGGCTGCCACAGAGACAGAGCAGGCATGCACTGGGTCACAGACACGACCCCACACAGAAAGCAGCACTGAGCCCCTGGGACAAGGACAGACCTGGGGGGCCAGGGGTGGGACAGACACACATGACAACAAGGGCTGCAAAACCTTTGTCTTGAACATGACCAGCCTCCCCTCCAGAGAGGACAGGGCTTGGTGCAAAGCCCTTAAAACCCTCAAGACAATCATGCCCTTCCACAGCTCCCACCACGCTCAGCTACAGAGCCTGGCTTTGCCTCACTGCTGCAGCAAAATAATCCAGAAAAACCCAAATAATGCTGAGGAAGGGAGCTGTAGACCAGGCAGAGACCCTCCTCCCCTTGTCTGGCTGCACCTTGGGCTGCTGCAAGACCAGGAAGGGGGAAAAATGAAAGGGGGGCCTGTATCTTTCCTTTCAGAAGCAGTGTCGCTGTCCCACTGTACTGGCGGGAGCTTTCTGTGTCTGGTGCAGGGTGAGGTCCCCATCAGGGCAGTCCCCCAGCACCTGGGGTCAGAGGGCCTGAACCCCTTCCTTAGGGCAGTCCCAGCGATGCCGCTGAGGTGGTAGGTGCCGGTCTTAGAACGATCCCCCGTGCATCCAGCACAGTAATAAAGAGAATGCCTGCTTCTTAGTGCTGCATTGGGGTTAAGAGGTTTATTCCCAATTTTGGTGACAGTTTGAGGGGGGGAGGTGGTGGGGTGGTGTTAGATTAGAAGAGATTTCATGACACATTTGCTCTTGTTTTTTTTCTGTTAAAAGCCATTTCTCCAGAACCACTCTGTGCTTGTGTGGGAGGGGGAGGGAGCACAGGGGGAACCGGGAAATGGCACCCAAGAGGTGCAGAAGCCCCGCTCAGCCTCAAATCAGAGCCGGTGAGCCTCGAAGGGTACCTTGCCGCCCCCAGGCCTGAGTCACCACTAGCGGTGAAGGCAATGGTGGGGGGTGACTCCCCTGTGAGTCAGGACCATGAGCTGGCTGCCCGTCATTGACAAGCTGCTTCTGCTTGTCAGCCTCCTTGTACCCCATGGCCAATGCACTTGTGACTGTTGCCTGTGCTTGGCAGCTCCCATGCGCTGCGTTGGTTGGAGTGAGGCAGAGCCAGGAACAAGGAGCTGCTGTCCCAGGAGCAGGGCATGATGCTGGGCTGCAGGGCGTGGCCCATCACCTGTGTGACCTCCATGCAGTCCAGCCAGTCCCTGGTCCCCAGCTGTCCGTAGCGGTTCCTCCTTTGCATGTAGACTCACCCCAAACCAGGCAGCTCATGGTCCCAACTCAGATTGGCTGAATCAGCTTGTTCTTTTTCCTATCAAAAATTCTCCCAAAATCCCCTAAGTTCACCCCAAAAAACTCCCCCCACATGGTGGCATATCTGCAGCCAGGAAGAGCAGGGGCTGATGGTGAGGTTGCCTTCTAGGGGGAAGCAACTCTGGCAATCTTCCTTGGGAGACCCACTGCACCCAGAGCGAGCCCTGGGAAGGGGCAACCACCACCCCCTGCCTGTCCCTGTCCCCGTCACTGTCCCCACAGGTGTCCTGTCCCCTCCCTGATCCTATCCTTCACCCCAATGTCATCCCTGTAGGTGCCATGTCCCCATCGCTGTCCCTGTGACTGTCCCCACAGGTGCCCTGTCCCTGTCCCCAGAGTGGCCCGGTTGCCCTCTCTGGCCCCAGAAAGCAGGTTCCTTTCCATAGTAGCCATGCAAAAGGTCCCTTAGATGGAAAAGGTCCTTAAAGAAGGTCCCACACATGGCCCTGCTTCCAGCACCATGTTGGGCTGATATCAGAGCCATGGCCAACTGTAAAATCCTTCTCCCCCATTCCAGGGAAGGACCATTGCAAACAATTAAAAAAGTCGACACTCTTTTGCAACTCCTCCGTTGTGTTTTTATTCATCCCTTTCCCGTGTCCCCAAGACAGATGGATTCCTCTGCCTGGGCTGAGTCACAAACCTTGTGCCCCAGGGCTCAAGCATCACACCACAGCCAAGAGGCCGCTCTCCCGCCGAGGAGATGGAAAGGGTCACTGGTACTTTGTGTCACGGGGAGCTGTCATGAGTGTTTCTCCTGGGTGACACAGTTGCAGGTTGCTGGGAGGTATGGGCCACTCAGGCTGGCGGCTGCACCCCTGGGGGGCCGGGTACCTGAATCGCGTGATCCCCAGCACGCCCTTGCTGCACCAACGACAGAAACACTGGGCAGAGCCCACACCCATGTGTCACAGCCCTGCTTTCAACAGCCACTGAACAAGGGAGGAAGGCGCATCAAAGAGATGCATGGGAGGAGTCCCAGGGAGCTAGTGGCTATGGACCTGTTGATGTCTTGAGGGTTTTAAGGGCTTTGCACAGAGCCCTGTCCTCTCTGGAGGGGAGGCTGGTCATGTTTCAGACGAAGGTTTTGCAGCCCTTGTTGTCACGTGTGTCTGTCCCACCCCCGGCTCCCCAGGTCTGTCCTTGTCCCAGGGGCTCAGTGCTGCTTTCTGTGTGGGGTCGTGTCTGTGAGTCCCACAGGGACACATCTGTCCTGGGTCCCCTGCCAAAGGGCTGCTTCTCCCAGTGAAGGGAACAGGGGAGTCACCCTCCGACTGTTTCAATGCAAGCGACAACACCTGTGCACAAAACTTGTGTAGGAATAAAACTGTTACTGGGCACTGTAAAGGCTGATGCAAAAGGTTGCATTCAGGCTTTAGCTACAAGACACAGGCCTGATATTGCTACAAAAAGTTCAGCTCACCATTTAAACAGCCAAAACTCAGAATACTTACAGTGACCCTTACTTAGATATTTATTTTCTTTATCTTTCTTGGATATGTCACTAAGCACACACCCTCCTACCCAGCGTCTTTTCTCCCAGCCTCACAGCTCTCCAAAAAATTCAAAAGGATTTGCAAAAAATGTAATTTATGCGTCTCTGACACAAACACTTCCTGAGCTCCCTCCCTGCTTTTGCACCCAGCAACAAATGGACCGCAATTCCTACCAGTTTGTTTGCTGCTGACAGGAGCCAGGGACCTGCATTGGTGCTGTTTCGGCAGAGAGGGTTCCCCATGAGGTTTCCCCCATGCGTGCAGGGTCCCCACTCCAGACTGCGCCCCACTCCACTCTCCTCCCACCCTTGCCTGCATGCTCCCACCCTCCCCCCTCCTCTCCCAGCTGGACCAGCTCGCTGCACCAGCTCCCTGCCTCTCTGCAGGGTGCTCACAGTTCACAGGAGGACAAGCAGCCCTGTCTGCCTGCTCCTGCCTCTCCTCCCATCCTGCCAGCATATACATTTCTGCAGCAGTGTCACGAGCTGCAGGAGGTAACACACAGGTTAGGGGTAATGCTGGTTACCAAAACTACACTGCTGCTTGTGCCAGGTGAGTTTTAATCCCAGTTAAAAGTTCCAGTTCCCAACCCCATCCAGCAGCACAGCACATGCTGGAGCAAGCCAGCAGCACATGGAGAAGCGCCATGAAACAGCAGCATTTGCTGAACAGCGGCCAGGGAAAGGCCTTCATGAAACCACAGAGTGAGCTGCTCCTGGAGAAGTACCAGCAAAGGGATCTACCTCAAGATGCAGGAAAAGCAGCAGCCAAATCGGTCAGAAATTAGTGTATTCTAATGAAAGAAACATATCCGGGTGCTGGATGTTGGGTGCTGGGTACTGGCTTTGCTTGGTGCTGGCCATTAGGACTACTGGCTGCTGGCCGCTGGGGGTACTGGGTGCTCGGCATGTATGGGCAGTGTGTGCTGGATACTGGGTGCTTAGCACTGGGTGCTGGGCCCTGGGAGTGCTGGCTTCTGGGCATTTCCGGGTCTTGGTGCTGGGCGCTGGGGCTGCTGGGTGCTGGGCGTGGCTGGGTGCTGGTCATGTCCTGATGCTAGGCATATCCGGGTGCTGGATGTTGGGTGCTGGGTACTGGCTTTACCTGGTGCTGGCCATAAGGGGTACTGGGTGCTGGGCGCTGGCAGTGCTGCATGTTTGCCACTGGGTGTGCTGGGTGCTGGGCACGTCCAGCTGCTAAGTGCTGGGGGTGTTAGGTGCTGGGCATTTGAGGTGCTCGGTGCTGGTTGCTGAGGGTGCTGGGGACTGGCAGTGCTGGGTGCTGGGCATGTCCGGGTGCTTGGTGCTGGGCGCTGGGGATGCTTGGTGCTGGGCGTGGCAGGGTGCTGGTCATGTCCTGATGCTAGGCATATTCGGGTGCTGGATGTTGGGTGCTGGGTGATAGGTACTGGCGGTGCTGGGTGCTGGTCATGTCCGCTGGTCTGCGGTGCTGGGCGCTGGGGCTGCTGGATGCTGGGCATGGCTGGGTGCTGGGCATGTCCGGGTGCTGGGTATGTCCGGGTGCTGGGTGTTTGGGTGCTGGGTGCTGGGCACTGGCGGTGCTGCATGTTAGCCACTGGGGGTACTGGGTCCTGGGCATGTCCGGATGCTGGGCATGTCTGGGTGGTGTGTGCTGGATACTGGGTGCTGGGTGCTTAGCAGTGGATGTACTGGGTGCTGGCCACTGGGATTGCTGGGTGCTGGGCACTGGCGGTGCTTGGTGCTGGGTACTGGCTGTGCTGGGTGCTGGACATGTCCGGGTGCTGGGCATGTCCGGGTGCTTTGTGCTGGGTGGTTGGTGCTGAGCACTGGGTGTGCTGGGTGCTTGGCACTGGGGATACAGGTGCTGGGCATGTCCAGGTGCTGGGTGTGTCCGGCTGCCAGGCGCTGGGGGTGCTGGATGCCAGGCGCTGGAGGTACTGGTGCAGGGTCTGTCTGGGTGCTAGGCATGTCATGATTGCTGGGCGCTGGGGGTGCTGGTTGCTGGGTGTTTGAGGTGATCAGTGCTGGTTGCTGAAGGTGTTGGGTGTTGGGCATGTCCTGGTGTTAGACATGTACAGGTGCTGGGTACTGGAGGTGCTGGGTGCTGGGTGCTGGAGGTGCTGGATGCTGGGTGGTGGGGGTGCTGGGCGTGCTTGGCATGTCCAGTTGCTGGATGCTGGTGGTGCTGTGTATTGGGCATGTGTGGGTGCTGGGCAATGTCCTAGTGCTGCAGGCCGGGGTGCTGCGTGCTGGGAGTGGTGGGTGCTGGGCGCTTAGTGTGCTGCGTGCTGGGCATTGTGGTTTCTGGGTGCTGGGCACCCCCAGTGCCCA
>NW_009232561.1:0-8013 GCF_000690835.1 Fulmarus glacialis
TAACGGGAAAAGATGCTTATCTTAAAAATGTCTGTTTTCTTTCCTTAACGTACTCCCATCCCCATTCCACCACTTTACATGAAAATACCTCCCATCATCCAAATGCATTCAGCTCTGCAGTCGTGCTGTGGCTTCTACATTTAATGTAGTTGTCCCATTTTTTTATAAGAGACTACTCATTGGCTTACATACTATATAAGAATAACCTTATGCAGGTTGGTGGTATGGCTTTTATTTGAGAAACACACCTGGGGTGTAGGCCCTACAAGGAAGGAAAAGCTCTAGCTTATAATAGATGTAACGGCTACTGATTAGGCTACTCTTTATGAAGCTGAAACTCTCCAGCTCAGTCAGAGTTTTGAAAAAGATAATAGTAAAATTTGAATCTAAGGTTCCTGCAGCCAAGCAAGTGCCTAATCATTAAACTCTAAGGTATACAGAGAAATCTCTATTTTATCAATGGCAGTTAAGTCTTATTCTGAGTTTAGTCATTTTAAAAAATGTATCTCCTTTCTTAAAAATAAATAACTATGAAACAACATTTCACCTTGTCATGCCATATCTTTTCCCAAAACAAACAAAAATTATTTGCAGTATCTGTTTCCAAATGCATCACGGAGGAAGTAATTTTCAAAGTATGTGTTAAACCCAGCATCTTCATATTACAAATTTGAAAATTATTTTTAATGATCTAGATTTCCGTGTAGTAATGTATTCTCTCTTGTTAGAATACTTGGCAGTGTAAGAATGGGGTTGAAGCAATAACTCCCACTTCTGTTTGTTGTTTGTTTGAGGGTCTGTTAAGAGCTCAGAAATACAGAGTCACCTGTTTAGATGATAAGCTCATGTTGTTGTCATATAGTTGTATGCAAGATAGCATGAGCCAACAATAGCTCTGGTTTATTTTATTTGTTTTTGACTCAGGATGTTACAATTTGCCTCTGAAACCTGAAGACGCAGAATATGAGATTCAGGGAGGAGATGAAAAGCATACCAGATGCTACATGAATTAGCAGCCATGTTTTTAAGCTAGGTCTGCTACCACTTATCAGATTTATTATTGGTTTTATCCCCTAGATGGTCACCATAAAATGAGTAAAAAATATTGGAATGCAAGGACACAGCCTTCTCTGATGAGATGACTGGCTTGGTGAATGAGAGGAAAGCAGTCGATGTTGCTTATCCTGCCTATAGCTTTTGATGCTGTCTCTCATAACATCCTCATAGACAAGGTGACTAAAAACGGGCTAATGGACAGTTAGGTGGATCAAATACTGAATGAACTGCCAGGCTCAAACATTGTGATCAACAGGCAAAGTCCACCTGGAGGCCAGTCACCAGTGGTATACCCCAAGGGTTGACACTGGGTCCAGTACTGTTCAACCTCCTCATTAATGACCTGTATAATGGGGCAGAGTGCACCCTCAGCAAGTTTGCTGATGATATAAACTGGGAGAAGTGTTTGGTGCACCAGATGGTTTTGCTGCTATTCTGGCTGGAAAAATGGGCTGACAGGAAACTCATGAGGTTGAAAAAAGGGAAATGCCGAGCCCTGCACTTGCAGAGGAATAAACCCATGCACCAGTACACGCTGGGGGCTGACTGGCTGGAAAGCAGCTTGGCAGAAAAGGACCTGAGGTTCTGGCAAACAGCAAGTTGAACATGGGTCAGCAATGTGCCCTTGTCACAAAGAAGGCCAACAGACTCCTGGGCTGCATTAGGCAGAGCATTGCCAGCAGGTCGAGGGAAATGATCCTTCCCCTCTACTCAGCCCTGGTGGGACACACGTGGAGTGCTGTGTCCAGTGCTGGGCTCCCCAGTACAAGAGAGACACGGGCGTAGTGGAGCAAGTTCAGTGAAGAACCACAAAGATGATCAGAGGACTGGAGTATCTTTCATACGAGGAGAGGCTGAGAGAGGTGAGACCGTTCAGCCTGGAGAAGAGAATGCTCAGGGGGGATCTTATTAATGTGCATAAATGCCTGCTGGGAGGGTGCAAAGAAGATGGAACTAAGCTCTTCTCAGTGGTGCTCAGTGGCATAAGAGGAATTGGGTACAAGTTGAAATACAGGAAATTCCATTTGAACATAAAAAAACCTTCTTTATTATAACAGTGGTTGAACACTGGCACAAGTTGCCAAGAGAGGTTGTGTTGTCTCCATCCCTGAAGATATTCAAAACCCAGCCGTGTTGTCTCCATCCTTGAAGATATTCAAAACCCAGCTGGGCATGGCCCTGGGCAACCTGCTGTAGGTGACTCTGCTTGAGCAGGGGAGTTCGACTACCCAGACTTTGTGCCCAGTCAAGTTGAAATACAGAAAATTCTGTCTGAACATAAGAAAAGCTTATTTACTATGTGGATTGACAAAGATTGGAACACTCTGATCTCATCACTTTTTAAAAACTGTGACCAGTTCAGCTTTTTTATCCTCTGATTGCAAAATTGATTATTTCCACTTATGTGTAGTAGCCTACTCTGTTTTGAAATTAATTTTCATTATTTTTTCAGAACATTTCTTCAAGCTGACAGAAAAGAATAATTTTGAATTCTTTTCCTTTAATGTTCTAGCATATCTGCTTATCTTTTTGTTATGCACAAATCAAATGAGCCTATTTTATCACCCAGGTCATTAATGAAAATACTGATTAGAATTAGACCCTGGAAACATTTTTGAAGATACATCTCAAAATATCCCTTACTGTTAGCAGTAAGCTAATGATAACTACTCTTGTGCAGAGTTATACAATCAGTCTGTACCTTCCATGTAAGTCATCTCTTGTTACTGTTGTTGTCTTTCTGAATTACATTTTTTATCTTGTCTTTTCTAACTTTGCCAGGATTTTACAGAGGAAGGAAATACTGTCTCTTATGCACCTCGGCAAGATCAAGAGACAATAAATAGAGACAATGTTATGCAGCTTTTCAGAATGTCCATCTCTCTTCTATGAATGACATTCAAATCCAACTGTATTCCAATCTTCTATTCTCTACCAGTTGAACTGTGCATGTGCTTCGCACGCATGCGTGTGTATTTAAACAACACACACATGTACAGGAATGACAATACTTCTAACCAGAATTTTGGTTTTCAGTTTAGTAAATCTATATTCAAAATGGCCAAACTACCTTTACATTTTTCATTGAAAAAACAGATTTTTTTCTAATTTCAGGCATTATAGGGTAATGCATTTAATTTGTATTTTTTACAAATTAGCACACATAACAGTGAATTCATTTAACTGTTTCTAATTTCAATCTATAACAGAAAATGCCATCTTCTCAACTGTAATTAATTACTTAAGTATCAATCAATACCTAGAATTGAAAGTTTGTACTGTGGAAACAATGTCTCCCAATGAGCTTTTACTGCAAGTATTTGAGAGATCATATTTCTTGTAGTAATGTAAGTGATTGATTTTCTTGAAGTGTCATCTTTCTCATACAACCTTCTGTAAAAATACCTTCACTGTATAAATATCAGTAGGAAGATAAATCATATCTTTTCATCTGTACTGGTATTGTGAAGGTTTTTTTCCTGATAGGTTAGTCAGGAATTAAACTATGGTGAAGAAATAAGACAGACAAATATGAACTGTATTTTAGTTCTCTCTTCAGATGCTCATTTGTTTTCATCATTATGTACCTTGGAAAGTCAACCACTCAGATTATCCTGTAAAGAGGCAGTATCTGATTTTTATGAGACCAAAAAAACCCCAAACCAAATGCTGTGGTATAATATGGGAAATGAATGAGTTTATTATTTTGTGTTTAAAAATGAAATATAGCAAATAGGCCAGCATTGCTTATATACATATCTGATGAATGTTCTATTTTTGTTACAGAGATATACATTTACTTTTAAACTCAACAAAGAAAAGGTGATACATAACAGGCATCAAAATATGGAGCAAGTTCATCAGATGATAGAAGTGTGTTAACTTCATAAGGAAAGCACAGCAGATGCAAAAGAACTGTGGTTTTGAGCATCTGAAATACAAGCTCCAACTCATGAGAACATTGAAAATGCATTTTTTATTTTTACAGCAACTCAGATATTCTTGTAATTTTTTTTATTACTTGAACATACATCAGACACCATAGTTTCTATATAAAATCACTTCCCTTCAGAAATACTTAATTTTCATCCAATAGGCTGAAAGAAAAAAAAAAATCTTAGTTTTTATCATTGAAGAATATAGGCATAAAATTGTGCTCTTGCAATGTACAATGATTTTGGTTTTTTATTTTTGAAACATTGTCATTATTTTGCCTACTACAGTTAGTGAAGGTGACAGTTGGTAATGGAACATTAATCTTTTGTTCTTATCTTACCACTGATCACCGTAGCACACAAAAGCAGCAGCAGGTTCTGCTACACCCATATAACAGAACATACCCTGGTGTACTAGGTCTGGTTGGGATGTTATTTTTCTCCATAGCAGCCTGTCTGGTGCTATGTTTTAGATTTGTGACCAAAACAGTGTTGGTAACCCATCAATGTTTTAGCTGTTGCTGAGCAGTGCTTACACAGCATCAAAGCCTTCTATGTTTCTCACGCTGCCCCCTCAGTGAGTAGCCTGGGGGTGGGCAAGAGGCTGGCAGGGGACACAGGCAGGACAGCTGACCCAAAATGATCAAAGGGAAATTCCATGCCATATGACATCCTCAGCCATAAACCTGGGGGGAAAGTTTTTCCAAAGCAGCCTTTGTTTGGAGCCTGGCTGGGCAGTGGTCTGCTGGTGCGAGGTGTTCTGGCACTACAGGAAGTCCATGTCACACTTTCCCAGTGGGATTTTAGGTTATGGCTCTGTGTAGTCTAACCATACAAAAGGCATTAACACTTCCGTGTATTAGCTGCTTTCTCATATAGTAAGCATTAACTGTAGCAGACAATCCTTGTATACAGTCTGAGGTTCTCAGTCTTGATTCAGCATCTCTTTTGCATCTTCTGAAATGTGTGAATTTAGTGGGACTGATTTTTAAAGTTTTCTTTCCTCATTTGAACAAACCCAGAACATCTTACTCCTTAATCTTTACATCACAGTTTACCGACCCTTTCAAATTAGTCTTGTAACTGTTTGTTCTTAGTAGGACAATCTTTAAAACAGCTCTGTTGAACCACAGATTGCCTCTGTGTCTAAACAAAATAGATCACTAAGGTGTGTCATTATTTGTATCTTTATTCCACCACTTATGCCAGTTCTGGTTTTGTAGCTTTTCTCCCAATGGAATTTATGAAAGTGATTATTGAAGTGTATTAAATTATTTCAAATAAATTTATGGTCCTCAAAGTGCCATAACTGTCTGCAGTTCAGAAGCCTAAACACGATCATGAACTGTGAAGTAGGCTTCTTTCAAGCAGCATGGGTACTGTACCTGTTTTTGATACAATCTTGATATACGCAACACACGCTCAAAAATAGTAAGAAAAATTAGTTTTGATTAATGGTTCTTATTGGCATTGCTGCAAATTTGCAAAAATGGTCTTTGTTACTAAAGTCTGAATTATTATCTTCTAATAGTCTGTTTTAATTTTGATGTTCCCTTTGTAGGCATGTGCACAGTTTTTTTTAAATTGGATAACACATTTCTCATATGACATGTATTAGGGAATTTGTGTAATAATGTTCTATAGAAGTTATGAAATTCCCATAGAAATCAAAATATAAGATCACCTGCATGCATTGCACTTCAAGAATCTAAATCATTATTTGGTTTTCAGCCAATTACTCAACAGATTTTTTTCAATGAATGAATTGAACTTGGTGAATACCACAGTCACATTATTCTCATTTAATTTTGTTTATTTTACTTGTTTGTATACCTCATGTTAGGATAAGTTTACAACGGCGTAGAATTTTTTTCCCTCCTGCAGAAAGAAGCTCAAGATGCATTTGAACAGAGATTTTTTCAATTTCTTTTTCAGCTGGTGACAAACTAAGTGGGAGAACTAGTCCAAAGGACTGTGTGCAGTATATATTTTTCCAGAGGCAAAGGTCAGTGTCACGGAAAGTTTTTCTGTCTTCACTCATCTCAAGCTCATTATTTATTTTCTGTTGCCTCTGCTGTATTTGAATATTCAGGAGGTACATTTGTCCTGAAAAGAGGTACAATATTAACCTCAGTTAAGTGTGTGTGAATTCAGCCAGGTTTTTTCATCTAGCTCTTAGTGGTTATCTAAATCTATCATATCTTACTCTTGACTTTCTGGTATGGACTTTAGTAATCTATAATAACTGCAGACCGTCTCTATTATTAATTTATATTCTCTGTTTTGTTTCAGTAATTCAAGTACACATAGCTAAAAAAATAGTTACATTCAAGGAAAAACTTGATATTTACTTTTAAGGCGTGCTTCTAGTAAAATGAAGGGCCATCTAATCTATAGTTTTCAGGCTTTTTTGCTACAGAAGTTTGAGCAAATAGCATGTAAGCTGTTATACAACATACCTGTATTTCTCTTTGCCTAGTCTTTATCACTATAGATGCATTTGAAATCAGGATCTTCTTCTCTTACACTTTGATACATTTTATTCTTAAGTCTGTACCTGCAATTGTTTTTCCTTGCAAAGCCAGTGAGTTAATGCAATAAACGATCATCTTCTCTAGACAAATGTTCACCTTTTGTCTTCAGGATGAGAAGAGCATTCTCATCTTGCAATGCATACTGGATATATATAGATATTTATGTTTATGTAATAAAATATATATACTAATACATAAAGCCAAAAATGGAGTAGCAGAAGTGATGCAGGAAATAATCAAGTTATTTAAGGAGTATTGTCTAGTTCTTTATCCCTAGTACACTGGATTCAAGTCAGTGATGTATGATTTCATTCATGTCAATATTTAATTTAATTTTAAGAGAAACTTCTCTACTTCACTTCAACATAATTGGTGTCTTGTGGGGAGAATAGAGTAGTAAAGAATTGAAACTTCAGAAAGCTACGAACAGTGTAGGAAACAAAGATTAACTGGCCTAGAAATAAAGAATAAGGGGAAAGAAACACAAAAGAAATATGTAATAGACTGATTTTTGAAGTTTTCTGTAAGGCATCATTAGTAGTTCTTTCCTTCAAAAAGGTATGCAAATGATTACTGCATTCTAAACCTCCCTTCCATAATGTAATATCATTAAAAAGATAAAATGCTGTTCATAGGTGTGATTTACATATTAATACATGTAAATTATGAATCAAATCATAACTCAGCAAATGAAAGTATATAGTGTTTACAGTTCATTGTGTGTCATGCTAGAACAACTTGACAATGGAGTTGATTAAGCTTAGGTCAACTCCTATGGTCATCTGGGTTATGCTACTGAAGTTTCTGAGATTAATTAACCTGAGAAGCCTAATTACTGTCAACTGAAGATCTTAAGGTGAAATATTTAAGAGGAAGAAGAAAAAAAGGTTGAATTAGAAAATGTCTGAAGTTCCATAAGTATTCCGAGTATCTTCAACACCACTTGTCTTTTCACCTTTAATCCAGTGTAAGCCCTTTCTGTGCTGCAGCTTTTAACTATACAACCACCCAATAATGAGAAATATAGCTTACTCTTACTGCAAAATGTCTTTTTGCTGCTAAAATACGGTATCTACTATGTCATACTTTTTAAATGTACTTATATCAGTGCATCACTGGCCCTGTTAGAAGGTCCATAAAAAGACCTGAAAAAACTGACTGTCAAGTGCTTTGTTCACAGCAAACCCCATGGAGAGTCAGAAGTTATATTTTGCCCTGACAAAAAAGAGAAAAAAAAGCCTCCAGTGTTAGCTCATTTACCCATTAGGGAGAGTTGGGTTCCAGTAATTGCTCCAATGAAAATTTAAGTACCATTTATAAAAAGTCAAGAGACTCGACAGAAAAGATTAAGGACAGCAGAATACCATACAGTTTTGTAGTGAAAGCATGACTGGGGAAGATGGATCTTGCATGGCTAAGTGTCTTCAGGCAAAACTTCTGTATACTGAGAAGCTACAGCAATCACTGTGTTACTGGGGTGCTGCTGC
>NW_009232561.1:8044-39093 GCF_000690835.1 Fulmarus glacialis
CCTATTCCCTATTTCCATTTTAAGGAAAAAGGCTGGCTATTGCACCTCATTTGAGGTGTGAATCTTCACTGGGAAAGGTACCTTCCTGACCTCTGGGATTAATGTTAGAGCCACAGGCAAATGAGTGGGCCATTAACAATACCCTGGCTTGAGGTTAAGTTAACTGTGGAAAATTACTAGACATGACACGAGAAATTGCTGACAAAAGTTATAGGTAACTCGAGGAAAGGCGTCTGGATCTCAAAGTTATGGAATTATGTGAGAAACGGCTAAACTCCACAGGCTGTTGGAGGCAGGTATTGAGAACCTTTAGGGGAGCACAGTCTTGTAAGGCCAACAACACCTATGTAACCATAGCAGTAATACTATTTATGGCTGATACTACATCATAATGCCATATGTGGGTGTGGATATCATAAATCTGGGACCAATAGGGGAAAAGTGATTAGAGATAGGTTGTTTACTTGGGAGAAGACTGGGGCTGAGAAAGGAAGGTACAAGGATGTGAAGAAGGACAGCCACATGTATATCCTTCCATAGGATTCAGTTTGTTTCAGTTAAACTTTTAATTGAGCTGTAAAAGGGTGGGCATAATTTATTTGTGTACTGATTGCACAGCATGTTTTTATTCTTTTGTTATGGATACAGTAGATCTCATTGTTAGCTCTAGTTCTTTTTCTTCCTGATAATTTAAAGAGCCTCTGAATTTATTTTTTAGACAAATGAAGTAAAAATATTGGCTTGGAATAATTTGTATTTATTTTAATACAGCTGCAATATATATTTATTTAGTATGCCTACATAGAATATCTGTGTCCAAGTAATAGCTCCATCTGCTGAAATGCCCTTCTAAGATCTTTAATAAACTATACTGAAGAAATAAGTAAAAAGAGAAATAACAAGATGGAAGGAAAATATGTGCTGCATATTGCTGGTTCCTTTTCCTTATGCAGAATATATCTACCAAAACTGTTTTTATAAAAGTTATACAAAATCAGTTTTTAATTACCAAATTATCCACCCATGATATCATAACTTTTGCTGTAGTAATATATTGTTGTGGTCACCAGATGATGGTTAGCCCCCCAAAACAAGCTGAAATTAGAAACTGTAGGATAGTCTGCTTCCCTGAAATGTACAATACAAAGCACAGCTTTCTTTAAAGACTTTGGTTGAGTGGTTTTTCTACTGCAAAATGCAGAAGCGAGGTTAGCGAGTTAAGGGCACTGCATCAAGAGCTGATTAATAGCCTCTGAGTGAGTGAATATGTGTCTGCCATCCTACAGCAAAGGCCATATGTTACACTATCACTTTCATTCCAAACTGCATCTTAGCCCAGTGACAAGAATAATTTCTGACAAGCAAGGAATTCATCTAATACAAGAGTTATCATAATTTACAACAGCAGAATTGCTGAATGACCTATGGACCTAAGACTTACTCTTAGGCAACGTACTAAGACTTCATCTAATAGTGCCAGTGTTTGTCATCTCTGAAAGGAGCTGAAGAAAATGTCATTCATAGTCAGTACTTCAGAGTGCTGATTGCAAGATGTAAATTAATGTAGCTTCTTCTAGATCAAATAAGCTCATGGTAGATACCTAAGAGGCACAATAAATGATGAAAATTGCTTTCACTGCAGAAATAATAATCTGTTGGAGAAAGTGTTAGAAACAGTATTATTACTTTTAGAACTAAACTACAAATTCTAAGATGTCAATATGTTGCTTGAAGCAAGTAAAGTCTATTTACCCTTTTATGCATACAAACTGTTTGTTTTGCTTTTAAATCATACCAGTTAAAATAATAAATTTTATTTCTGAATGCACAGTTCTTCAGATAAGTTACTTTATTACCATATTACTTTTTTTCCCAAGTGACGTAATATTAAATTTAACAAATGAAATGGAATTAATAATTTTATGTTTTTAAAACGTTACTAACTGCAAACTGATCAGATAAGCTTAAGTTCTGCTTATTGCAGTGAATGTAGTCACTATATTCACTGCAACAATATCTGAAATTGAAAGAGACAGGAAAGATGTTATTTTGTGAACTGATGTTTGGCTAAATTCAGAATCTAATTAGTGAATTCTAAAGCATTTGCATTAAGTTAACCCAATAGTTTGGTTCTGGTTGTTTTGTAACATCAATTTGTCTTGTATGCTTCACAGGACTTTTGCTATTTAGAAGGTCAAAAGATCTTACAAGAGCTTTGGCATCTCTCTTTCAGGCTTCCCTGGAAACATAGACATTAAAAATATGGAGAACTAACCAGACTTTCTACAACCTGCTAACCTGTATTGCATGTGTCTTAGCATATATTTTACATAGACTAGCTGATTCTAAATTAGTGAGAATGCCATGATTAGAACAGGATTTTTTGATCAGAATAAGGAGCGTTTATTAAACAATTCTGTGTGTACTCATTTTGACTATTAGATATCTTTATAAATATGCACAGAAATCCCAGTATCTCTGCAAAGGCACAGGCTAACTCAAATTTTACAAACCTTTGAAGAAAATATACATTCACAAGGCCATTGCTTCCCTTTATCTCCTTTTTCTCACTTCCCATCATTTTGTGTGGTAAAAAATAAAGGTGGTCTTTGTATCTAAAGTAGAAAAGATTCAGATCCAGGAAGCATTTGTTGCTGTTTTTATTGCTGAGAACTGAGGGGAGAGTGGTGGCAGAAGGGAAAGTAAAACGGTCTGCTGGAATCCTCCGTCCTGAGTTGAATGCCTAGGTTCCACGTAATTCATAGTTAATGCTCCCCCAAAGGGAAGCATACCCTTCAGGTTGGCAGGAAACTGTGTAAGTTAGCTAAGCATTCATTGAAAAGAAAAGAATCGGGCAGATTTAAGAGACTGACTGGAGAGACGAAGGCATCTGCTTATGGCCAGTCAGGAGCTTCCATCTGTGTACCATCCTGGTTTTCAGAGTGTGTACTTGTCTCTACCATGTGTGAAGCCAGAGCAAGTGTGCTATTCCCTGAACAGCTATAATGGCTATGATATATGGGATTTACCTTCAAAGCCAAGCTCTGCTTGATTTGGAGAAGGAACTTTCACTAGTTCTTTGTAAGTTGCTATATAGGAGACAGACTTCTGTACCACTGCATGTGGCTTGCTATTCAGTGATTTCTGCAAATAACAACTAGCAAACTTTCAATGCTGCATGACACCAGGATGCCTATGGCCTAAGGTGGCAGCCTAGGCTCATCTTCGGTACGTACATGGTGGATGAATTCCCCCAAGTATGTTTGGAGAGCTGGACTTCATATGTATCCCAATTCAGTTCCCATCTGTAAAACAGAAAGCAACACTTCTCTGCTTAGCTCACAAGACCATTCTTAGGATAAATTAAGCATTGTAATTCATGTTGCAATCAAAAGTAAAGTGTTTCAGTGCCAATCAATAAAGGCTGAATAAAACAGAATCTATAGCCCCGAATTCATCGACAACGCCGTGCTTAGGGAATGTTAAATGCTTCGAGAGTGTAGGACTAACACTCCAAGCAAGAAGCCAATTGCAATAACTCCCAGAGAAAAGTTGTAGGCAGAAAGTATCTTGAATTTTGCCTGGCCCTGGACTCCTTTGTGCTCTTTCTGCACTATACACACAGGATCAAGAAAACAGCTTCTACATAGAGCACTTGTCTTAAAGGTGGGAGACATGATACTTCTAAATCAAGTATCTTACCTGCAAGGCCCCAGCCTCATGAAATCAGCAATCTGACTGTTAGAGATAAGGTGTCCAACCTAACCAGTGGAAAATCTATATGGTTAATCAACATTGTTGCAAGGCAGAATACAAAACCAGCTTTTGGAAATGGAACCTTTCCCTGGAATCTTTGTCCTAGGAAGGATGGGAATCATGCTCACCTTTTTTCTGCAAGGCTACTGACCCCTTCATATTTGTTATTAGTAAGGCTCCTTCAGAAAACCTGTTGGCTTGTGGGTCACATTTACACTTCATATCTTTAATAATCTAAATGAAATTGACAATAGTACTTGCATATTTCTAGTCTGTAGAAGAAATCTCCTCCAGAAACACTTTCCCTATTTAAATACTTGTCATCAGACTTCATGAATGCAGAATTCATAGAAAAAAGCCTATATTGAGAAATGATGGGGAAAAAAAGTCTTTATATTTAACTTTCTATCATAGGTATGCCCAATGAAACAGCATGAAAGATCTTATTACTATACCAAAATAAAGAATTTCCTAAGAGAGCTCTCTAATTTCATATTAGCTTATTCCCCCTCTGAAACACAGTGATTACTGCACTGAGTGATACGTAAAAATGGGAAAAACAGCAGGCTTCATCAGTTTCAAAGGAATCAGCATTACTGGTGTTCCAAGCTGGAAAAATACGTGTCAGCAAAGACACTGAGTAGGATAGGAAAAGTATATATTTTATATGCACCTAATATTTATGTACTGCACAACTTCTTTTCACATTATCTGTGTTTTCCTTGAGTAAAAAGAATTTCTTTTTGTATTTTGTCTTCAAAAAACAGCCTGTAGTTAGTTTTCATCTTATCTGTAATTCTGAGTTTCAGTGCCATCAGCTAAAGTAATAAACATTTCTGCCTAAAAGTGTATTTTAAAGAGAATCTTCTCAAAATTCATACCTTTAATTTGGCAAACCATTGTTCAGGGCTTAAATAAATCTTCCCCTGATTGGAATGGTAGTTGTATGGATGAATTCACAAACAATTCTTTGAAAATACAGAAACCATATGCTTCACAGAGAAAAACAAAAAAGAAAAAGAAATATATATAAAGCAGATACATTTCTTGAAACAGGAAAATCACTTGTTCCCCAAGGCATGGCAAACATTACTTCAAAGCTCAATTGTTCACTCTTTTCCAAAACCCAGAATAAACAAAATGGTTATATTTAAGGCAGTTCATCTAAGTCTATTCTGATGAATGAAACATCTGCAAGAAAAAAACATCTTTCAGTCACCTGGAACAAAGTTAATTTAGTAGAGCTAAGTAGAAACCAGAATTTCTACATGACTTTTTTTTTTGCTTCAAATCGGGATAAAATGTTGAACTATTAAGAAGGTGATGAAACAAAAGCACTGTGAAAAATCTTGCTTTATTTATCACTACTATGATGCATTATACTTTTTAGCCATAATTCTTTAGATCGTATGAAATATAGTATGTCTTGACAGCAAAGAATGGGGGCATTTGGTATCCGCATGGTCTAACCTTTGTTTAGGTGATACCTGTAAACAGATTAATTAACTGGGGAGAAAAAGAAAAAAAAACAACCAACCAAACAGCTGAGCAATATTAGGAATATGCCTATGTTGTACTGTGGTAAACTGAAGAAGTATGTGTTCAAATGGTTATTTTTCATTGTATTTGATTTGGTTAAGTCAACTCTTTTAGTGGGAGATTTCTGCATCCTGTGTTAAGGTGTATTTTCCTAATAAAAGAATGTTCCTTTTCAATTCTTATGATGGATGAAGTAGCATTCCTTTAGTCATGACAGCTTTAAAGGAACCTATTCTACTTCACATTGAAAGAAACTAGGAGGATGCACACATTGTCTACAATCAACTGACAGTTGGTAAACACTACTTGGAAACCAGAAATCTAGCTGGAAATTTCTTGAACTGCTCTGAATGTCTTAAATTGCTCCAGTCACAAGCAAGAGTAGCTGCATAGGAGTTTTGGTCAGATTAAATAAAGCAATTCAATTAAACAATTGAAATTCATGTGCTCAGACAAATAAAAAGTCAAGAATGAGCACATATATCTTTAAGGCCTCAGGTGGAAGACAGTAGGAATTTATTGTGACATTCCTCACAGACAAATTTTTATTTTCAGTACTTTTAGTACTACTAACATATTTGTTGCAGAGATGTTTTCAACACTAGATATGCTGGCCTTTTTCAGGAAAATGGTCAACATAAAGTATTCTGCGTACAAACATCTAGTCCATGACTGGAACTGTAGAAATAATCACACACAAGTTGTATGTCTTAATTGTTCTGCCTAAATGGTCTATCTTAATTATTTCTTACTAAAAGTATATATAGAGATTATGGTTTTTGATGGAAGTGGAGACATTTGGTAACACTGAACACAATTCTGTTGTTGCTACCAGAATCATCATAATATATCAGATGCACCAGAGCAGCAATGATCTACATTTCCTTTGTCCTTAAACAATCTAACCAAACAGGAAAAGCTACCATTCTTATTTCTACAAGTTTTGGACAAGTGCAAATGATGAGCTACAGAAAGGGCCTGGTGTTACAGAAGCAGGGCCCTAGAAACTGATCAAGCTCATTGTCATTAATGGCAAGATCTTACTGATTTCAGTGAGCTTTGCATCAGCATTACAGAATCTGCTTCTTTTCACCTTGGATGAGGTGATTCCTCACCACTGAGGATAACATAGTGCAGTTATGCGTAGAGTGTTCAAAGGTCTAAAACGTTGTGTAAGCATATAAAAGTTAGCTTGTACCTTTGCTAGCTGTCTAAAGAGATAAAAAGGATCTTCAGTGGCAGGCATAAATAGTCAAAGTAATTGAAAATCAAGATATGTTGCTGACTCATCCACAGGTTTAGCTTTGTTACAAAAAATGGCTATAATTGTTTAACTAATATATTTCTTCTGACTTGCATTTCCTGGTCATGCCATTAATCATGGTTGTTCAAATGCTTATTTTAACAGCACTTGTTTCAGCTCTGTAAGTTTATAGATCTGTTAGTTGGAAAGATTCCACATTAAGAAGATCTATTAAGAAATTCAAAGGTTATTTAAATAGAATATGGATGAATATTCTGTTGCACAGGTATACTTGTAGTGCTGTATATTAATCAGAATTTCATTACAAGTTAAGGTCAGATCTAGTCAGAGTAGTTCAGAAGGTATTTAGTGTACTATATGCATTATTTTGAGTCACACACAGCGTGATACAAGATAATTAACATTTAATTGTTAGTTTATCACTCTCCAGAGTCAAGTAAACACGTACATTTTCAGTGTCCATGCTAGTTTGTATAGTTAAGATCAGTTTTGTGGTACTGCACTGAAAGCAGCTATTGTGGCTTGCAAAACAAATAGCTTTTAGCATCCAGTATTCAAAATTATAGCACGAAAATTATATTCCCAGCCATCACAGTATTTTCATGTTTTACAAGTCAGAAAAATTGTCTGTGACGTTTTCTGGATAATGATGTCCCAATGTTTGACCATGTTATAGGAAACCATTACATCATTCACAGTTAGTGAAGGAAATGTTTTTTTGGTGCCTTCAGAGAAATCCAGCTGCATCATGAACTTAACTTTCTGAATTTTTTCTTTCCTCATGTACTGAACTCTTAGAAAAATGGGAAATGTTTTGCATGACATAAGATTTCCAGTCGGAATACTTCTAATCAACAATAATGTATTTACAAAAGGTCAGCTGTAAGAAAAATATTTTCTTAGCCACATTGCTCTTTTTCCTGTATTCAGCTGTAGAGCTTCCTGTGACTGAGAGAAGTTTTTGTGCCAACTTTTGAAGTATAGAGGGAGAAGATCTATTTTCATCCTAACTTTGCAGGGACCATATATACAGAAATCTGTAATAAACCTAATCTTTCATGGTCTTGCTATATTGGAATAAAACATTGTGAAACTAATTTTTTCTAATTTAGAGTGCTATTGAACTTTTCTGGAAGAAAGGTAATCTTACGGTGGATGTAAAATACATGAAGTGTTATCCCTGATTGTGCCAGTCACTTTGTCATGGAATAATTGCATAGAGCAAAGAGTAGGTGGGCAGGATGGAAACACTATTTCTAACTAGCAAAAGTTTTCAAGATATGGAAATCTTTTCTCATGTGAAGTCTATATGAGAAGTCAAATAAGAGTTAAAAAAAAAACCCAGTCATTGAGGTGTTTCTTTAGGTATTGCTTAAAAGTTTTGTTTCAGTTATTTACATTCGATTGTTAAAATATAATCAGCTTAAATCTTCAAATGCAAAGTTCTCTTTACAGTAAAACTGGATGTTTTGTTTTGAAGAGAACAAAATAAAAGTTGTTTACATGAAAAATACCAGCCTGTTACTCTGACAAGCTTTGAATTATCATTGATTCAGGCAGAACTCTTTAGAGGATGCTTACTCACTGATAAAATCCTTCACATAAATCCACAAAAATCTTTCACTGTTCTTTGAGAAGTCAGAATTATGTTTAAATTAATTCTGGTACCTGTTTCAGAAGAACAACTTTTTTCCTGAAGTAATGCCTGTGTGGAAATGGTGAACGTTAGACTGATATCTCTTTGCTAGAGGCGGGCATAACAATATATCATCTGTATCTAATTTGCCATGGTATTGTAATGATTCATTATCACATACAGCTCCCTTTACATTTCAGATTACATCTTTGAAGAATGTGCAAAACTAATTGGCCAACTCTCCTTTGTGTTACAGTTAGTCTGGTTAGGTTCTACATGGGTCAATCAATTACTCTAGATCCTAAATGAACAGATTTAACACTACTTCCTGCAAAGCAGAGTTAAAAGCCTTCCCTTTACTTGCTTGTAATTTCGCAATATTAACAAAAGTAGCGAGACAAGTAATTTAAGTAAATTGCTTCTTATTAAGAAGTAATGTCCAGAGACACCAATGACCACACACTCCTGACAAGAAGCAACTTTCAACATTTATTACAGTGTACTTGGGTCCTCAACAACGATAACTTAATAAAAAGTAATGCAGAAAATTGGCTGATGGGGCAGAATGCCGTACCATTCTGTTCATGCTTTACTGAAAGGTCAGAAAGAGCATGCAACATATAAACACCATAAAATATTTTTCAGGACAGTTTTATGTATCTTAGAGACACATCAACAAAGAAAAAACATGAACTACTTCATTTAAAATTGAAGTCAATAGAGAAAATATTTAAATTAATGCAAATTTATGTATATTAACTGAATTTTACTCTGAGGTATAAAGCCATTGAGTGTGTTTTGATGGTGAAAACAGTTTTATTTCCTCCCACATAAAACTCCCCAAATTTCTACTCTATTTCTGAATTGAATGCAAAAATGATATATGTTATTAAATAGGTATTCCTATAAGGTAAGTTCCAATTCAGCTAGTTCTCATCCATACTTTACCTTTTCAGGACCATAAACCATTATTCTATTAAGCGCTCACAATTAATTAAAATTGTAGTGATTTTTTTTAGCTTTATGTATATTATTCTTATATTTTAATTTTGTAAAATGGAAAGTAAGAAACATAAGTATATATTTATCTGTTTATTACATGGAGAAATGTAGAAATTGAGGTAGAAAACTATTGACCCCATTCCAAACTGGAAGCAGTAAGAGACAAAAAAGAGAGGAAATGAAAGAACCATGAATGAGAGCTACGTTTATGCTGGATTGTTTATCTTTACAAATCATTGATAAAGCTTATAGCTTTAATGTTACAAGTACAGAAGTATCCTTCCAAGTTCCAGATTTGTTTACTTATTCAAACATACAGTTCAAAAATACAATTGTAAAATTAAGCTGATATAATTCGGTACCATAGGAAAGAACATGACCTTCATATCTTAATTTTATCATTGTAGAAGCATTCTTGCAAAATTAGTTAGAAATAGAAAGAAATTATATTTCAGTTTTAATTAAGGTACAAGAGCAGTAAATTACACTGGTGAAATGGTCCAAGGAGAATAGAAGTGTTTGTTATTTGCCCCTTTACAACAGTGAGTAGAAAGTAAATGTACAATGTTACAAAGTCCAAACAGAAGACTGAATTCTCAAAGCGACAGTTCATTTAGGCAGCAATATCCAAGAATGCAATTCCCATAGCTTTTATTTATTCTTCTAAGGACTTCTAAGTAACTTAACACTTTGTTTTAAATCCATGAGTCTTTCAGATACCAAAGATCTGTTTCAGCTCGATAACCATTTTGGCTTTGATATGTATTACAAGTTGCATTAAGCTAAGTGCTTTTCATACAAATTCTCTGACGGGTTTGATTTGGTACGAGTGAACACAGTACACTTAATACCAGTAACAAAACTGAGTTTTATAGAAAACAGAGACCAACATCTTCTCCCTGTTTCAGAAAAAGAGCTAAGGAGAACACCGCATCTCCTTTCAGAGGAATCTTTTAGACAGTAGAGCAACCTTGCAGGATAGTTAAGACTGTGATTACGCCCAGTTCTGTCACGAGTTCCACGGTTCCACATGTTAGGGAAAGGGGTAGATATGAGATGGTTTGTGTATATCAGGTTTTATTATGGTTACTTAAAATGAGCTGTAATTGGGTAGTTTGGACTATAAATCTATAACATGTAATAGATGATAAGCTATGCCGAAAAAGTAGGATAATTCTACAAATATATGTTATGACACATCATCTTTACTAATTTTGGCCGCTTCATTTTAAAATAAATGCAAATGGCTTATTTGATGCAAGATATAGGACTTGGTTCTGTTATACTCATCTTACTGGATCCAAGGTCATCAATAGGATTTCTTGGATGGATGAAATGAGGAGGTTTTTAGGCATATATTACAAAAAGTCTTTTTTTTTAAATAGTGTGGTGCATCTCTAAATTACCCTCACCTTAGCACCTCTTCTGAAAATTTGGATGTGGCAATTATGAATTATCATTTATTTAAACTCTTGATGCCAGGGAGATCGAAGGCCATACAGCTTCTTACAAAGTAAGTTCTTTACTGGCTTATAGCACAAGACCTGTTTGAGACCTGTGCTTTAACAGAGCAGCTCCTTGTGCCTGCCTGTCACTGTTAATGATGTGTAATTTATGGAAATAGTAGATAGTAATTCTTAATCAGCAAAGCTGCAGTTAATAAAGCTGGAATGTATGATGTAGAATTGATGTCAGGTTTATGAAAAACGGAATCGACAAGTAAATTTTCTCCTATCAACAGCTATAAGACCTTGCTTTAGAAAAGCATTCAGTTTGTTCAGTGACACATTTAAAAGATTGGTTTAAATCTTATTCTGTTTATTATTTATTTATTAATAAAGGCAGGTCTAATAATTCTTGAACAACAAAACATTCAATAAGTGAATGCTTTTCATTAAATTTTAAAATTTTAAAATGTGTATTTTAATATTTTAATTCTTAATATATGAACTAAGATCTAACTTAAAGTAGTTATTTATATGGAGTAATTGGAAAGGAAAATTCTCTGGGTTTTTTTATTTGTGCTTTCGATTTTTATTATGATCTATTCTAATCATGACAGTGACCAAAAAAAAAAAAAAAGAAGAATGCATTGCAATTCACACTACACAGCTTTTCTGTGAAGGTTGTGTGGATAGAAGTTATTTTTTGAAATCACAACAGAAGGTTTCTGCATTCTCACTGATTTTATTCCTTAAGCTACATGAAATCAGTATATAAACACAAGGTTGTGAACTTAACTATGCGCTTTTACCTGCTTTTCTATGTTATCAGATTGCCTGTGCTATTTTAGGGTCACTTTTTTATTATACATAAGTCAAAGTATTTATGGGACATGATGTTTTGACATGAAAAGCCTGATTCAAGCGCTCTTACCTCTTCAGGGTAAAAAGTTTCTTATTGAACTAGGTTACTCATCAGATTTCTAATCTTCATTTCCTAACTACTCCTTCACCAACTTTATAATAAAAAGCTGAGTATCATCACAGGGACAGGATGTAAGAAAAATTATATTCCTCTCTGCAGTGTATGTTGGATAGATGAAGACAGTACCTTAAATACATCTCTCATTCTGAATTTGATCACAGTACAGAAATGTCTAGGAATATAGGGAATTCAGCAAATAGACTTTTTTGTTGTGTTTACTAAATGCTTTCTATTTACAGATTTCCATATATGCTTGTGTATGGTTTTAAGTTTGTTGTACAAATCTGCGTGGAAAATGGCTGAAGTAAAACTTGCTTATAGCTTATCATAAACCCTTCAATTAGATGATGTCTATCACATTATTAAATATTCATGACTGACATATGTACCCAAACTGTGCAAAATATGCTAAGTACTTTAAAATGAATCATGATAGTCATTACAATTTTGGGCTGCACTGAGAAGACGACAAATGTCTTCAGTGATGACAGTGGAATAGACAAAATATGGCACTGATGGAGTGGAGCAGATTGCTCAAGCAGCTTGACTGATTTACTGTATCAGATATCACTAGTCTGGAATAATCTACAGAATCAACACCAGCTGAAAGGAATTCCAATATTCGTCTGGTTTCTGTAGAGCTCAACTGCTTCATGACTGAGAATCTGAAACTTTTGGAAGTTTAAATAGAGAGGGTGATATTCATAATGAGGTATACAGGCGCGTTAAGACGAAATAAAAAAACCTAAATCTTTGATGTGTTTTTGTTGTTCCTGTTCCTGTTTGCTTGCTTGCTTTCGGGAAATATGAATTGCCTTTAGAACCAAGCATTAAGAGATGGGGAGATTCTCAGGAAGTCAAAGCTGGATACCTTTTGAGTAACGTGCTTTTGGCACAATACAGGGGTAAACTGGAGACAGTTCTATGGCTTGTAATATTGCATCTAACAAAATAATGTAATATCCCGTCTGGTCCTGAAATTTCTTAGCATAATTGTATTTCTGCTTAGTTATTTCTGGTGTTTACTTAAATCCTTTTCTTCACATAGTTCTATCTCCGACTTCTTGTGTGTTTGCACACTGTCCAAGGGCCATGAATAAAAGTGGACATAACTTACATTTAAGTCCCCTGAGCCCATGCATAGATTTTTGGTGTGGTCTTCAATGGGACAAATGGAAGCCTAATTAATAGGAACATAACCTAAACCTCTTGCATTAGGGAATCATTCTTTCTTCTCTGCTGCTAACATCATATTCAAAATCTATACCAATACTGGAGATGTAGATAGTGAGTTAGCATATTATTCTTGGGCTGTACCAAAATCAATAGGAACATGCTGACTTGAATGAGCAAAGCATCAAGTCTGAAATGAATATCTCTAAAGGCTTAAAAAAAATCCTTTAACCTTTATTACAGAAGCTCTATTTTAAAATATGTACTGAAAGAATAAAGCATGCTACTTTTTATAGACTGGTAATCTTCTGTAGGTCTTCAGATGAACAGAAAATTGTACCAATGAAAGGCAATTTATAAGAGGGGAGTAAGAGGGCAAGATTTCATAGCACTAATTAGCAATGATTAAGATCAAAGCATAAAGAAACATCAAGCACGGGAATGTGTCTAAAATGCTGTCTTCTTCCAAGGCTTTAGTAGGAGATTACACTGTCTAAGAGACAACTACAGGTAGGAAACTTATCCTGAAGGTAGAGATATAAAGCCTACGATAGTGGTAGTCTATTTTACATGACGGCTTAGTGACTGGAACACTCACCTAAAAACGGAGAATCCAGGTTCAGCTCCTATTCTAGCAGAAGGGAGTTAAAAACAAACAAGCCCTGCTTTCTTGATAAAAACCCTGACCAATGAAGTGGTTGGAAAAGAAGGACTTCCAGGGTTAAGCAACATAAGCAAAGGGATTTGGGATCTCAGTTTTGAATTTATGTATCTATTTTCTATTTCATCACCAATTTAGGTAATGAATTCCTTCACTGACTCAATTCCTTAGGGCCTAATTTCATATACTTATGCAATGTATGCCAAAACTGCTAGTTAACATATTTTGGTCTGAGATAATAGTAACTCCCTGTTCTATATCTGGGCATGTTTTATTTTCCCTGAAGCTGAAGAAGAGTAGGATTTTGCCGGTAGAAGATCATAATGCTTGGGAATATCTCAGGTTCTAAGCTCTGATTTATATTAGGTTTTAACTAGTGCCCACCTTCAGAAGGATATTTCTACAGCTTTACTGGTTTTTAATATCTGCCAAAGAGCAAATGACAGATGCGTCTTCTGTGCACTAAGCCATCAATCAAAAGTGTAGTGCTGCTGAAGCTGTAATAGTCTAGGGATATAAGTAAGGTAAGTTTTCAGAGGAAGATAATATCTTTAATAGAATGATGGGGAAATAGATTTTTTTGGGAAAAAAGCCATACAATGCTTTGGTCTCAGAGTGACTAACTGCCTGTTTCTGCCTCTTTCTCTCAAGGCCAAGGTTTTTATCACCTCTTCTCTTTCTACTATTCTCCTCCAATAACTATCATATTTTCTAAAACTGTCTGGTTACTTAACTAAATGCAATTGAAAGTGTTTGTTCCAATGTACTTTGGTTGGAATTGTTTGAGTCTATTTCAGATCTCTGCTAAGAGTTTGTTTCTTTTTTCCAACTGTACCAGCTGATCCAATAAAATATACCACTTCTCCCTAAAAAATCAAAAGTGTGACTGCTTATTAACCAAACAGATTTGTAAGTGATTGCTAGTCTTTTTGCATGAAGGAATTCATATTGCACTTGTACTTTTTACTGTACTGAGGCTTAGGCACTTTGTGAGCTTCTGTACTCAACAGGATGACCTTTATGCAAAAAAATTAGTCAAACTAGAGATTCTATTTATTTTTCTTTTCTCAATAGTAAGTCTGTTAAGCTACAGAAACTTCACCTACCTTAGATTACACTTAGATAGTTCATGACATAACTAACAAGAATGGGATAGCAGTGTAAGGCATTGCTGTTTAGTATGCAAAATCATTACCCCAGCCTTCAATAACTTGGTTAATATGTAACCTATCTACAGGTATGCAGATGAGGTAGTGCACTTTGAGACATCCCTGTTCACTCTTTTGTGATCTGTGATGGATTTTCGTTACAAGAACTGTTTATAAAATTTAGTGAAAAACATATTAATGTGTTGGTATAATTGAACTTACATGCTGTTAACACAAAGGAAGATACGTGAGAGCTATTAAATGGCCTGTGCACAAATTAGAAGGATCATGGCTGTCTTAAGAAAACCATTCATTATTCTGACCTATTTTTGAATTCAAACGTAAAAGAGCATTTGCTGGGCACTGATGCTAATGACTTTGAAATACCTTTTAATCCAAACAGCTATGTTCAAAGACACTTGTTATGTGTTTGTAACATTAGTTACTAGACTGTAACTAGTATAACTTGTATATTAATTAGAATTACTCAGAAGAAAGTATTCTTTTAGAAGCATATTTTTTAGTATAGCCCACCAGAGGAATTGCTAACTGGAACATAAGCCAGCGCTAGGACTGATATGTAGTGATAGAGAAGCCTATTAACAGCCTCAGTGGGCTTAGTATGAAACAGTACTTTCAGATGTGACAAATTATGGTCAGGTGTTCTCCAGAACTGAGTATAGGGTGTAAATGGAAAAACCATGACCTGCCATTATAGTGGTATATGAATGAGATTAGAGAAGGAAGTACCCATGATAACCTTTTATTACTCTCTGTAGCTTAGTTGTGTCACAGCGCAACAGGGAGAATAGCTTCCACAGAGTTTCTCCTTGCACTGCTAAAGTAAAGAGGGGCAAGGAGTCATCAGACCTTTCTGCTCCCAGCCTCTTGCACTGATGCAATTGAAAAACACGTGACTTCCAAAGACAAAGAGGACTGAGGCATAGAACTGGTTTGAAAGTACCGTTCACCCCAGGAAGATCATGAGACTGCAAATGTTTAAAAATTGTATTACGTTAGAAAGGTATTTCAAAGGTAGATGTAGCATTAATAGCTGCTGTATAAGCAGTTAAAACAGCAAGCCTATCAAAAAGGGATTGGTTATATTTCTAATGAAGCTATTTCAGGGAATGTCTGAAAGTTATTTTGGAAACACCATACTTATTCAATATAGCAGTATTGCTTTGTCAGGCAGTAACCCACCTTCTTGGTGAATAAACTTGAAGACAATTACCTTATTGTGAAAGGATTATTGCCTTATCGAAAAACACTGTGATGGTCTTCGTAGAACAGAACAGCAAATATTTGTGTTGCTAACTTTTCCTGCTGCTTGAAGAAGCACTGTAAAGATCTGGTTAGAAGTCAGAAAGTCTTTGCCATTTTAAAAACTGAGCTGAGAACCATCTGGGAGGAACACAGCATAATCTAGGCTGGGGTGACTAAGCACCTGTTCTGGAGTTCTGCCTACGCACAGTGTGGAGGGTTTGAAAACACTACAAGGAAAAATAAAATTATACTTTAGAGCTGAGTTTTGTATAAGTGCATCTAAATGTTCATGCAGAAAAAAAAATCAGTCTGTTTGTTTAGAGACTGTTACTCAACATCCTCTGGACTGCAAATGAAATGTTGTGAGTTGGTTTCCGTGTTCTTTCTTTTCTGTAAAGCCCCAAGGCCCAAAATTCCCAAAACATCTGAAAATTCTGAAAATTTCCATGAGCAATTCTACAAGCAGCAACTTATTTGAACACTTTAGAAAAAAAGTAAATTAAAATATTAGCAAACCCAGAACATTTTGGGTCAGGGTAGCATTCATCACACATTTAGAAGCAGAAAATGTCAGTCTCAGTGGTAAGACAATCCCAACTACTTCTCTGCCAAGTACAGCCACTATTGCAATTAAAGATTCTTTTAGACAGTGTGGCACAGATCATCACCCAGTTCTGTAGTCGTCCAGAATTTCTGACATGTTTAATTACTGCCAGGCATAGATTTCACGCCTACACAGATCTAGAACAATCTTCTCATTCCTTGTCTCTCTAGATGTGTAGCTTGCTTTCTACAGCCTGCTTTTAGCAAGTGCCATCTCATTGTTGTTCTGTAAGGCTTGACGCTATGTCCAGAGCAAATATTTCTGCATCTAGACTTACAGATAGGGATAAGTGTGACATTCTACAAGATCCCAGTCCCCATCCATATCACAAAAAAATTGAAGTACAGCACGGCTCCTGTGTGGTCCATGTAGATTACTTTAGGAAGTAGAGCATTTGGGGTGACTGGTGTGTTCTAGGTTTCACCTCATTAGAGCTGCAGATCATATCCCTTATTCTTTCAGCTTATCCCATGTTTTAAAATCACCATTTGCAAGGACTTTGTTTTTCCCTTATACTTTTCTGTATTTTGGAATATCATCCTTAATTCTGTAAAGACAACCAGACAACCTCTTTTCTCTTTGAAAAAATTTTCCTCACATTTTGTTCAGTCAGCCTTAGAGTGTGGATCTCTGCCCTTGCTATTTCAATTTTATTGCACTCCCAGGACTAGTGTTCTTCTCGTAGCTTTGAGAAAGGGGTTAAATGCTGTTTTACATGCCAGGTTGCAAGTTCACATGCTTTCTAATCTACTGCTGAAAAGTATTGTGTTCCCGTTTGACAGCAGATGTCCTGTCAGAAGCCTATGACAGCCAATAGGCTGAGAAATGTTGCTTTCCGGGAAAACAAAAAACAAACCAAAGGGAAGTTTTGTCACAGTAGTTATTGGGTTCACCAGAGAGGTAACTGGGTGAAACTAAAGGGCTAGTGCATCCAGGAGAGATCAGCTTAGGCTGCTTATTTTGATAGATCTTTCTTTTACCTTTTTTGTTGTCCTTTGCAATATTATTATGAATTGCATAATATCTGCAACTTCTAACAGCTATAATTGAGTGGTTTTTCTTTATTATCTAGGGAGAGTTCCTAGAACTCATCATTATAGAGGATAATTGACCTTGGCACTCTATTCATGCTGCACAAGAACACATGCCATTAGGAACTCTAAAAATTAGGAACTCTAAAAAATGAGGAGACTGACTTCTTTTCTGGAAAATTCTTTTGTAACATCCTGTGTGTGTATGAAGACTGCAAACAGTCCCTCCTTTCTCTTTGCATGACATGAACAACAGTTGGAGAACATTATTGTCTCTGTTGAACTTGTCCCCTGCTGTGCCATCAAGAGGGATATAACACCAATATCTGCTGCTTGGGCTGTAACACAAGGCAAAGTGGATTATACTTTATAAAAGATTTCTGCTATATACAAAACTCCCTTGTATACTGAAAGATTCAAGTTAAAAGAAAATGCTTCCTTCAGCATTGTCCCTTACTGTAACAATCTATTTCTCTTGAATTAACATGTTTATTAATCTGTTCTAGGCAGTGTTTAAGTCCAGCTGTGCGTTTACACCTATTTCTAATTCCTTCTGTAGGTGTCACTGAGACTCACTTTTCAGGCTGGTGCAAATCTCTAGATTTTCATCACAAACTGGGCACAAGCTAGTGTCTATAGCACTGGTAAATGAACCAGATAAGGAGGAAAATGTTAACTAATGGAATCTCAGGTGAAATATAGATAAGAGTCCAAGGAATTACCAGTATAGTAATTAAAAAGGCCAAGAGCAAGCTAAATCACATGGATATCATTTTAACTCAATTACTAATAAACGAAATATTTCCTACGATAGGATTTAAGGCCAGCTTGAGATAGGAGAATACCAGTGCTAAAATTTATATTCAAAAGATATTTTTGTTTACTAATATTTTGAAGATGAGATTGTACTCATAAATATAGAACAGATAAAATAAATCTTTCCAGAACTAAAGTGCTTTAGGGTTGATGAATTGGCAACAATTAATACTCACACACACTGTAATAAAATGTTCATGAAGTTTATTATTTGCCATTCTTATCAACTAATTAAAAACATCTTCAGGGTTGGATGTATAATAAATGGGTTGGAGGGAAAGACAGAATGGATATAAACACATTTTCTTCCCCTGAATATCACAATGACTGTTGACTCGTGGCACATTAATTCATGCTACAGAAAAGAGCAGTAACAGTATAAAAAAGGCTATATATTACAGTATGAACTCTGGGTATATTAGGCACTCTGGCTGTAAGCTAATTTCATATGTTGAGATATAATTAATGTGCTGAATTATACTTCTAATGTGGAGTCCATGTGAAACTACTTGGTGTCATTGGCTAGCAATGAAAAGTGAGAGCTTATTCTGCTTCCTCTCAGCAAAGCTGAGAGACAACAGCCTATTCTCTTTCCTATTTGTGTAATAGACTAATGAGCTCAGAGAAGTTTTCCTATCCATAGAGCCTTGATCACGTCTTTGGGACTTACTTTCTATGGTGACTCTTGCCAAGTGAAATAACTATTTTCAGGTCAAGTTTTCTAGTGATCTTCAGAGTAAATAGAGAGAAATGTGCAAGATAGAACAGAATAATAAAATCTGAATGAGTCACAACATATTTTAGTTCGTCTATCACTATAAGGCAAAGGATGCCCATATTTTCCCCTGATACTGTTTCCCTTTCTGAAACAAACCTCTCATGAACTTTGGGAGCTGAATCTAGGTAAGGAATTAAAAGCCAGTTTATCTATTAAGTTATACCAGTCTATGTGTGTCAGGGTGGGGTTGATACTAGTAAAATACTAGTGGGGGTGGGGTTGATACTAGCAAGTTGCCTATTTATACAGAATTACTACCCAAAAAGTGTGTAACTATCTTGCTTATTTGTGAAAAAGATATGATTTTTTGGTTAGTTAGAGTATTTTTCAAAAATCATGGTTAGTGACAAAATATAAGGTTAACCTAATATGACAGTATCTATTGAAGTAATTTTTAAAAAGAGATCCGATATAGAAAAGAATGTTTTCATGTAGTAACTAATAAGATTAAGATACTTAGAAGATACATATGTAAACAGATGAGATAGAAAGTTCACTCTGGGGACTAACTCTTAGAAATAGTCCCAAAGTTATGTTTCTCTTTTGCTGTGCTTCCAAAGAACTGTAGGGCATGCTTTGATTTTAAAAATAAAAACATTACCTTTACTTTTCAATTAATGATTAAATAAACTTGAGACATTTTATAATAATTTTAGTGAGACTTATGAGAAACAAACTGAACAGTAACAATTATTAGTAGACACTCATTTTATCTCAATTTTATAAACAGCATGGTTACAGACAACAGTTCTAAAAATTACAACCTCCTATTTCCAGAAGGTCATAGAGGCTTTCCTTTTACTCCTGTATTAGGGAAAACATGTTTCAAGCAGTCTTCTGGTGTACTTGTTACACAATCAATTTTATATGTCCTATTTCTGTACCAAATGTGGGAGGAATAGTGGGTAGAACTGTAAAGACAGGAATGTATACAAGATGCACAGTAAATTAGGGATTACTACCCCTAATCCCACCCTCCAAAGTAAGGTGTGATGTCATGTTCCTAAATGTTTGGGCTGTACCACATTATCACTGCTCATACTTCCCCTGCTAATGAAAACAGGCGGAGGGAGGACATAATTAAGTTCTAAGGACAATAAATTATGCATTTGGTAAATACAAAAACATAGGCAATCCAGAAGACTTCTTGAACAGGTTAAATGTATGTGTTTTGATGAAGCTAAACTTAGTAAGGATTTTGAGATTAATATTTTGATTCTACATTTTAATAATACAAAATAATCTTTTACCTGAACTAGTCCACTAGTTACAAAAAGAATGTGAGTATAAAAAAGATTGTAAGGCCAAAATATCCTTCTGGAAAGATTACCAGATTGCTGAAAAGGCCATTAAAAAAAAAAAAAAAAGAAAGAAAGATAAAAGGGGAAATTAATCAGACCTCAAAGGTAAAGTCTATAAGCTTGTTTCAGTTGTTAGAATTTTAAAGTCAGAAAGTAATGAATTATCTTCAAACAGTGGGGGGAAGGCATTACACAAGTTAAAAGATTTCAAGGAGAAGGAGATGTATTAGCATACAGGGAGGCTATCAACTTTATATCAGCTTAACATAAAAAAAATAGTGAGGGAGCAGGAATTAATGTGATTAAATACTAAGAGTGTCTCTTGAATGCTGGATGAGTAGCACAATGTGAACCATCAGAAAATCAGCACTTATCAAGTTACCATACAAAAATGCTCAAGAGAGTAAAGTTGTTCACTAGCATAGAAATGAATAATTGCTGAATGACGGTAACTGTCACTGATGACCACTATATCCTCATGCTGTGTGATAATGCTTTTGGTCACGTAATTACATTTACATTGCTAAATCTTCTGTCCAACCTGGGGGAAAACTATATTTCAAACCACTATGGTTTTGCTTCAGAAAGGACTGTGGGATAAATCCTGACAAAACCTATGCAACTATATGAATAAGGCAGTATGTCTGGGCTCTCAGTTGTTCATTATTGAATTACAATACAAAACGTGTGTTGTAAAGGACTTGTACTCCTTTAAAAGAGGTGATAAAATATCCTTCTTTTAAGTATCTAGAAATATAAGTCTCTGAAGGATTTTCAGAAGAAGTAGCAGGTGAATGGGGACTTAGTCAAAAAGAAACACTGCATGAATACAAACTACCATTGGTTATTTAGACATCTGTTTTGGGAAATAGCTTCACATACTTGGGTGCCAATTTTTAGAATTTGTGTTCTGAGCATTAATATGTATAGCCCTTCTATAAAAATACAGAACAGGTTCCAGTCTATGAAAGTTTCAGAAATTGCTCTGCCGTGAAAACACTTGAATAATGGCTTGAAACATTTCCAATTTATTTTCCTTCTCAGACCTATGGGATCAAATTCATATCCTCCAGGTCCCAACAACCCAATTACCTGATTATCTTATCTTCTGGTAGGATTGTTCTCCCATCTTGATAAAGTTGTGGCATGACCAATAGAAAATATTGTTCTCAGCTGGCCTCTCTGAGAATGTCTGTCATGGAGTTTACCCGAGGCTTTTATGATTACTTGTGTATTTTTAATCCATTTTTTAAAAAAATATTTATATAGAGAATGTAATTTATTAGACAAACTGGTATGGGCAAACCTGGGGGATATGAGAAATTCTACAGATCAGAATCAGGCCCAGCAAAGCTCCCAACATTTACCTAACACAACACTTCAAGTTTCAGCTCACACCATTAAACTATACAGCTACAACAATATATTTCACATGTTTAACAGCAAAGGCATGATCATTCCACAACATGTTATGCAAGAGAGAACCAGTTGTTGTTTTTTGTACTGCCATCATCAACATATGCACTTGGCATTATTGGCAAGCTCAGAGGGTACCGTGATAGACTCCAAGCTTTTTTGAAGATGTCTACATACAGACTACAAAGTCTGCCCCTGAAAGGCTGCATATGCAGCCAGAATCATTGTGTCTATTGTCTTTAATAATAAGAAAATCGCCAAGAGGTTTTAATTATGTAGCTCATATAATGACAGCTGTTTTCAGTGACGAGAAAAAAAACTTTTTCCTCCCCTTTAACTCTTCCTGCTCTGGTTTCCTCATTTTAATGACTCATCCATTCTGTAACTCCCTGGAACAATGAAACGAGTAAGTTAGATTCCCACACTTGCCACCTGCTAGGACAGGAATAAAAAAAAAAGCTCCACTCATCTGTCTTGTCTGATAAGCCACTTGATTGAATTGAAGGTAACGAACAGCATTGAACAGAACATAAAAGAAGCTCCTTCATGAAATGCTCTTTACAAGAACACTAATGAAAATAATATATCCTTTCTGTATACTAACATCAAGCATGACTTTGATAGAAAATGAACTAGAGGTGTTTTTGTATATTTCAGTTGAAATGTATCTAGAAGACCAGGCATATGGAAACTAAAACCTGCTTGCTAGATATAGTTCTACTTACATATGTTACAGAATTCTATTTTATAGAATTATAAAATATGTCATCCTTATAACTAATTGTAAGTTTGCCTGTTCCAACTTCTGTCTGTTGTGTCTCATCGTATCATCATGCATTTCTGAGAAAAGAAAAGTCTGGCTCTGTCTTCTCCATATCCTTTGATCAAGGTATGGACCAAGGTCTCCTTTGAGCTTTCTTTCTCTAGACTGGACAGACCAAGTTTCCTTAATTTTTTTTTCATATGTTATGTACTCTAGACCCTGATCATGTTGGTGGTCTTGCTCCAGCATGTTAATATTTTTCTTATACTGGGAAGCTCAAAACTGGACACAGTACTCCAGATGCAATCTCACAAGTGCCAGAAATAGGAAGGATGACTTTCCTGGACCTGCTGGCTACATTTTTACTAATACATTCCACAACACAGTTGGAATCTTTTCTGAAACATGGATTTAAATTTTTGTAAAGTCAATATCAAACACAAAAATGAAATAATGTAAATTGCTAACTGGCTGCACTTGAAACCAGTTAATGAGGTATCTTTCTGAAACTGTCCAGATAAGATCTAGATCCACAAAAAGAGAGTCTCCTAAGTCTGCAATTTAAATTCTCAAAACCTTTAGTCTATCCCTGGGGCTACAAAAAACCTATAACATTGCAAGTCTCATGTAAGCTTTAAATAATCTCTAAGTTTTTCAGGAATAGTACGTTCCAGAGTACGCCAAGCATAGAACATTGATCCCTCCCAGCTTCTGTCCACAGGGTCACTGCCTAGCCTGTCTAAGGAGTACTTGTGCAGATGTACCTGGCATTGTATTAGCCAAATAAACCCTGTTTAGGCTTTGGAAAAATATAAACACTTATTTATTTCAGGTTCCATGAACTGAAAATTTTCTAACAAAACCAAGTTAGACTGGTTCAAAAAGGAAGCCTATCATGTAACTGAAAAGTTGCAACTTGGATGAAAGGGAAGTTTGACATGGTAATGCTGAATTTACCATCTGTGTATCTAGCTCTACAGTTTGCATCTTGGAATTATGTGACTACATCAGAATCTATAATTGAATTTTAAAAGATCCCAATATATCTTCCCTCCTCCCCACTCCACAAAACACTATCAAACTTAAAGTTGTGACCTGAATGCAACTAATGCAGTAATATCTTCCTGTGTTTGTAAAAAATCTGAAAAAGTAGTACTGATAAATGATCTTCCAACTTGAGCATACAAACTACTAGCTGCAGGACCCATTGTTTCTCGGTTGCCTTTGTCAGACTCTTCAGTGGCAGATCAAGGTACTCCATAACCTGAAGAACTAAGAAGTTCATGCTGCTGCCATCCTCTTTGGAAGACCACCTGCAAATGTGCTTACAACATTGCAGGCAGTATTGCAGCTGATTCTTCTTCTTCTGCCCTTCAGGGGAACCACTTCTGGAGAGATGTGATTTGTTAGTGGAATTCCACCGTTGTCCACCAGCAACACATACAGAGTTTTCAGTCATGAAGAGCCACCTGCATTATTCTTTATCAAACTGGCATACAGGCTTTGAGGTGAGCATCCTGATGCAATGAGTTTTGCAATTTAACAACTGCATGAAAAAGTATCTCCCTCTCTGTGTTTTGAACCTGCTAGTTCCTTTCATGCTGGATGATTCTTCTAATCTGGAACATTACTGACAGAGGTGCTCAGGACAACAGTGCAAAACAATTATCAGAAAGTTACTCTGTTACTGGGCATAGAGACAGGGGACTGGGATCTGCGCTGCTGTGATCACTGTGGAAAACTTGCAGGGTGAGAAAGGGCCAGCAAGTACAGGCAATAGGAGCAGTTACTGTGCATCTGCTGCATGAGAACAGCTTTTGCTTCTGTAGCCTAAGTTATCTGAGAAATGGCCAGATGACAATCTGCTAATTAAAACATTCTCTGAAAACCAACTTTAGCATTTCAAAGTAATGGAGCTTATTTACATGCTTATGGTAGAGTTATCACAGTGCATATAGATCACAAATCCCAAACTTTCTTCTTGTATCAGCCCATGGTCCCAGAGAATCAGTAGACATCAAATCAACACTGACTCTGCCAATCCCTGCAGAAGATCCTTTCCTGGGAGTGTAAAGTCTATAGATAGAGAAGCGAGAGGATTGTGGACATAACTTTGGCTAGACACAATCCCAGGACCTGGAGAATTTCTACTGTGTGTAGTCCAGCCACAGGAGCAGAGGTTTGCTCTAGCTTGTGATCAAGTTAGAGAAATCTGAGGATTGCTGTAACCTTCATGTCTGATTTTAAATCACCATAGAGGCTTATACCACTGAAAGGGTCACCATCCTGGAATTTTACAACTCCTTGGTTCTCTGATTTCTTTACAATATTTGAGTAAGAAAGGCTGCTTTTTTAGCAGCCAGTTTCTTCAGTGGGCTTCTGACAAGGACTGTCATTCACTAAGAAAAATTTCCATTGCTTTTCAAATCCACATACATCAGAAAAGCCTCTTCAAGCTGTTTATTTTAAGATCTATAAATAAATTCCTTCTCTATGTTGGAACAACCACAAAATAATGTTAATTAAGAAATGTCAATGGCAAAGATTGCTATGGTGATCACTGTATGTTGAGTTGCATTGCTTGTGCACTTGTTAGTATCAGTGATGATCATATATGAAAAGGGAAAAGAAACTATCCAATTTAATGGTTCTACAAGAAAATAATTTTTAAATTATTAATAAAGCATATGAGGGGTTTTTTTATTTTATTTTTAGTGTTTACAAAAATAACTTTTAACTAGAAGAAAATTCACAAATATCTGCTGAAGAAGATGTGAGATGAAAAATCATGAATGCTGTGAATTGGACATTCTGAATGCAACTAATTTAATGAGACCATTACTGAGACACCAATTGGATACAGTATTATTACATTGCTCTATCACAAATACGGTTGATTTAAAAATTCATTTTTCTCAAAGACTGTATCTAAATGTCAATTAGACCACTTGTCCTCTATTACAATTGTTTTTGTTAATACTAATAAATATTTACATAAGAAATGAAGATGTAACATGTAGACTGTTATATGTTTTTGTTAGTAATTTCAAATCTGTACATGAATTCAAAAGCTAATTTATGTAATATCCAATAATGTAATATGGAATGTAATATCTGTACATGAATTCGAAAGCCAATATTATGTAACATAATGTAATATGATTGTTCTTATTGATTTCACCAGAAGTATTGTCTACATATACGTATTTTTAAAATTAGTCTTTACCTGTCTTCTGATTGAACTCCTACTGATCAGGGGAAAAATGCATTGTTGGATGCCTCACTGTCAGTGTTGTGTTAAACCAAACCACTACTGTCTCTACATTTCTAACACTTGCATTATCCCATCACAGCCTAGAATATAAACTCTGGACTTCACAGTAAGTGCGTTGTTTAGCAGCAGCAAAGCAAGAAGAGTTAGAAAGTTAGGGACATATTTCGATACTCACTGACTTGAAGCATTTCCTCTTAAACTTATGTCACTCTTGAAATTTATACAAAAGTTGTTTTCTTTAGTTTTTAAGTGGTAAGAGGAATGATGAAATATTTCTCTCTAGCTAACATACATTTGTACTCCCTTACTACTTCTCTGAGGGATGCAATTCCAGACTTTCCTGTTCCACTGCTGATAGAAATTAATAGGTAGTTCTTCACTCTTTCTTGTAATAATTCTCTGAAATTCAGTCTTAAGAGCCTAAAGAGACTATGAAATTTACTGAAAAATTACTATCACAATTTAAATTCTGAATGTGCTAGCCTAAAAATCTGCCTATACACAAACTTTCAGCCATTCTTTTGCCAAAACAAACAAAAAAATAATCTTTTTCCAGTAGGATTTGCTTTTTACTTCATTTTGTCCTTATCTCAGACACACTATTTTCTCTAATGAGTGGTATGCCTACTATCCTATTAGGCTAATCAGGTACTGCAAAGTTATTCTTTTAGGTCTAAGACAGATATCTGCTCCCCCCAAAATTAAAAGTGTTCATATTATGAACTTTTTAATAGGTGATATAATTTGTTACCAGCTGTGGTGGGTTGACCCTGGCTGGATGCCAGGTGCCCACCAAAGCTGCTCTACCACTCCCCTCAACTGGACAGGGGAGGGAAAATATAATGAAAGGCTCGTGGGTCGAGGAAAGGACAGGGAGATCATTCACCAATTACCATCACGGGCAGCATCAGGGTTATGTGGCTACATGCACAAGTTACAGCATGCTGAACTAGAATGCAGAGTAATAATGCGTATTCATTCCCTTGAAATATTTGTTCACAGGTATAAATGTGTTTGCCACAGCTGCCACTGGGATACAAACTGTTATCTGGCATGGGTTAGAAACATGAAATGGTTAATGTTGATCTGACAATACATACCGAAGAACCAACCTTAGGGTTCACTATTGAAAACGCGTGACATTGAATAACACTCCTGTCAGCAGCACTTAAAAGTATTACAAAAGCATTCAAAGATTTTTTTGATAAAAAATGCAGAATTATCGGTAAAATGTATATGTACAAGTATTTGAGAGGGCTTTTTCATAGAAAAGGTTTCTGAAGTTACAACCAAAATAATGAAAAGATCATTTTTTGACTCTTTTTGAGAGCTAAAGAAAAGAATTCTACACTTCCAGAAATGTTCTTTCAAACTCAAAAACTGGCCAAAACCTACATGTTCAACAATGTATCCCCTTATAGTAAAACAAAGCTTTCTGACACAGACATTACTCAAACCAAAGATTGTTTAATCCCTGCCAGTCTCTCAAGGGAAAAGACAGTTTCAGCAACGATTATGCTCAAGCTGTTTTTTGAAGAAACTTTAGCTTTAGAAGGGGGGAGGAGGGGGAGGGGGGGAAGAAAACCAAAAAACCCTACAGAATTTTCTAGAAGGAAAGAGTCCCTGACTATTCAGGTCTAATGCAGCTGGAATGTAAATGGCACTAAGAAAGATGGCTAGGTAGGCATACCAAAATTTGTCTCCTTTATAAAACTGGCAACACAAACCAACAAAAATTTGGCCCTCTTGAGAAGGTGTTACTATACATATGACATATGTAAGAGCACCAGAAGGTAGTGCTGTGTCAAGTCACAGGTCCAGCTAGTCCAATATCCTGTCCCTGATGTAACCAAAAGTGGGTGTTCAGAGAGGGGTATATAAAAAGGAGGAAGGATGTACAAAATATCCCCAAGGCTCTCTTCTAGCTGCCAGTTGTTTGAGGCTCAGAAAACAGACTCAAGCACACTTTGAGTTCAGAAAACCTCAGTCACCCCCTTCTCTACGCACATGTCTAGTCTGTGTAAATTTTTAGAATCCACAGTACGGACTTCCAATGAGGTCTTTTGAAGCAAGGAAGTATTGCAACATTGTTGTCACATATTCTACTAGTGAGCAATATTGCCTTTAGGCGATGATGGATAAGATACATATACATATCATGGTTCCCACCAAAAAGTAGTGCCCACTACCAAAAAAGTGCACACTACTTTTGTATTATTATTTTATTCTATTCATCACCATCATCATAATTTGGAAATGTAAAGTATTTCCATTGTAATAATTGTAAACAAGCACTCAGGTGAATGTAGAAAACTGCATTTACAAAAGCTTATGTTTATATTTATTAGTGATAAGTTTCCATTCAGCTCAGATTTCCATGCATTAATTACTTCAGTATCAAAGGTTTAAGGGTCCCTAATTTTTTCATAGTAAGCAAGACAAGTTTTGCTTGCACCCTGGAATCTAATGTTACAATTTTCTTTTCTCCTATCATTTTCATCAGGTACCGTGTCATTAACTTCTTATCAGTCTTTAAGCTGAATTGAAGCAAAAGATTTGCCTTCAATGTGTAACACCAACAAGTCTGTAACAGCACATTTGTCTTTATGGGTAAAAAAAGTTTACAATTCATTTTAATTTTCTGTGTAACGTCTAAATTAAATCTCTTACGTGCTGTAATTTTTCTACAGTGCCTGATCTTTAACACACAGAATATACCTGTTAACCAATTTTATTTCCACCCTTCTTGGTTTCTTTTCTCACTTTAAATATCCTGTTCATGGAAGTGGCTTACAGATCCAAGGAAATCCTTCCTGACCATTCTCCCCCCTCTTCTCAGGAATGAAAGTCCCAGATAATAGTTGTACTTTAGAATAAAATTAATCCATGCCTCCTCTGCATTCTGTCTTTAATTCAAGTGTTGTTGGCCTCATCGATTTTTTGGTTTCTCAAAGTTAGCCTTTCCAAAATACTAGTTTTTGTTACTGATCAGTATTTTATTATTCCTGCAATTTAGCAGGATCTGAGTCTGTTCATGACTTCATGGATCAACACTACCTCCTACTATGTGCATTTTTGCCATGGTCTGACTATTTGTTAAAATAGCCATCTCCATTTGACAGGTTGCTAAATTTAGATGCGCTATGTCCATCATGTCTTAGGACATCTGATGCACCTCAGGAACATTATTTCTAATTTATGTCTAGTAAATAAAATGTGCACTAAATATACAAACTATGTGATAAAAGGCAATTCAACCAGTTTATCAACAGATTTTTCAATATACTTGAAGATTAATTTATCTGATTTAAAATAGTTTTATGTTAAATTGCAGGAGGGTGAGGGGGATGACACACTTACCTGTTACTCTTCAAGGAACCATGCTATATTAAACAGAAATCAGATACGATTCTTTCCAGTAGTTAACTTGACACCTGACATGGCAAATTACCTTATGAAGAAGTCAGGGTAGATTCTACACGTCAATTTATTTGTAACATCAGACCTCAATTTTTTTTTTATGTTCCCAAAATGCTAAGTCATAACTCATTCACAATTACATTGCTCTGCCAGTACAAAAAATCTACAGTATGTATATAAATGTCTTGCTAAGTGCAATCTCTCTCTTTGATTTTTTAAAGAAAGACTGTAGGCACCTATCATCAGGCAAATATTTTAAGCTCTCAGTAAGGCACACAAATGTGAGAAATCTGAGTATGTCGTAAGTCTGAGCAAGGCACATACATGATAATTCTGAATAATGCACTTAAATGATACAGAAGGGCAGAATTTAAGACACATTACTATTGACTAGCTTTGACAGCTCCTCACTACAGAATACTGGCTTGCATCCCTAGGAATAACAAATGCCTTATTGAAAGATTACATACATTCCTGAAACACTGAACCACTGGGGAGAGTTGAGGAGTCATAAGGCAAAGAAAGTAACTTAGTTTTAGTGCTGTGTTGTAACATAAAGGAGCTGATGAGACCTAGAAACGTACAAAAGAGTGGTGAATATGAATGTAGTAATTTTACCTTTTTATACAAGGCTGGAGAGAACAATATTAGGATAGCCATCTGAACAAATACAAGGAGGGAAACTACTGGCTGGATATAAATTTTACAGAAAAGACCTTCAGAACCTACTGTGAGTTTTAAGCTGAAAATGAGTAAAGGGCTGTGCTGTTGTAAAAATCAAATACATTACTATAAGGAATAATAAGACGGTGAAGTAATCCCTATGCTCTGTTCAGCATTAGGAAGGTCTTATCTGGAGTACTGTGTCCCATTTTAGTTTAGAAGATTTACTTTCTAGTGGTAAAGATAGTTAAGGGTTGGAATAGATTGCCTAGAGAGGTTATAGACTCTCCAGTGGTGGAAGTTTTTAAGAACAAGTTAGATAAACCTGGATCAAGAATGTGTACAGCTGATCCTGCCCTGGAGTAGTGGACAACTTTGCCTAGTATCTTCCCAGCACTATTTTGTATGAATACCATGAATTTTACAATTATGTGAATAAAACATACAGTTCTGATAGGATGTTGAAATATAGGAGAAAGTACAGAAAAGTTGAAAAAGTCATATTTTAGTAAGACATTTAAAAGAGCTTAGGCTACTTTTCCACAGAAGTTGAAAAGTATCTTGATTATTTTGTTGAAGATGAAAAATACTTATAGAGAAAATGCTAAGGCTGACACCATCCTTAGGTAGATAGGGAAACAACAAAAAAATCACTGGCTAGAAGCTAGACTGAAAATAATGTCAAGGTGTTAACAAGATGTTAACGACTGAGGCAAACTAGCAAAAGCCCACACCAGGATTTGAGGCAGAGACCTTTCTGAAAGATGCGTTTTGGGGAAGGTTCACTTCAGCAAAGTGAACAAGAAAAAGAGACAACAAAAAATGTTTTTACAAGTATATTAATGACAAAAGGAGAGCCAAGGAGAATCTCCATCCTTTATTGGATGCGGGGGGGAATGTTGTTACCAAGGATGAGGATAAGGCTGAGGTACTTAATGCCTTCTTTGCCTCAGTCTTTAATAGTCAGAGCAGTTATCCTCAGGCCACTCCACCCCCTGAGCTGGAAGACAGGGGCGGCAAGCAGGATGAACCCCCCATAGTCCGAGAGGAAGCAGTTAACGACCTGCTTACGCCACCTGGACGCTCACATGTCTATGGGGCCAGATGGGAT
>NW_009232562.1:0-224 GCF_000690835.1 Fulmarus glacialis
TTGGGGGCGGGTGCCGTCCCTCCCGCCGGGGTCCAGGTGTCCCCGCTGGCGGCGGGCACCCCCCAGCAGTGAACGTGAACCTCCTCCTCCACCAGCTCTTCGTTCCTCGGGTGGATTTAGAAGGAAAAAATAACAACTTTTTGGTCGTCATCGCGTTTCGTGTGGTAAGAGAAGCACCGCCGGCGGACCGCTGTCAGAAATGATCTGACAGGACTTGCTGTCGG
>NW_009232562.1:258-603 GCF_000690835.1 Fulmarus glacialis
GAGACGTGGGCGCCGGCAGGGTTGCAGAGGCGCGGAAGGACCTGGTGGTGCTGCTGCCCGTCCCTCTCTTGCGGAGAAAGAAGAAAAGCTCCTCGGAAAACTTGGCTCTTGCAGGCTTTATTTGCAGAAGCAACATCCGTACAAAGAAAGAGTCCGACCTCCCTTGCTGGGACTATTGCGTGTCGTGCTTACAAAACGGAACCCTTCCTGGGCCGTGCCGCGGCCTGGGCTGCGCGCCTGCTCCTGCGAGGCTGCTGAAGAGCTTCACCAGAAACTCCTCTGGAGGGGAACGGGTTGCAGCAGGAGTGGAGGCCGAAAACCTGTTAAACCGCAGCAGCGGCAGGA
>NW_009232562.1:688-1339 GCF_000690835.1 Fulmarus glacialis
TTTTGAGGAGATGGATCTTGTGTGTTTAAAATTACACCAAAGAAGCGGGCGGGACAGGACCGGGTGATGGGTCCAGCTAAAAAGGGGGGGGAGGAATGGTGGTTCTCTGCACATGTGTGTTCACTTGTTTGCCATTTACCGGGGAGCAAACAGGAGCACGGGCGCAGCTTTTGAGTCACCATCCCTGGAACTATTTAAAAGACATGCAGATGAGGTGCTTAGGGACATGGTTTAGTGAGCATGGTGGTGTTGGGTTGACGGTTGGACTCGATGATCTTGGGGGTCTTTTCCAACCTTAATGATTCTATGATTCTATGATTCTTTTGCCAGGTGTGACTGGTTTCTCTGATACGGACACTGGCCCCATGCCGCTGGACTGTTACCAGGAAAATGTCTCAAACTGCCATCAATCATGTTAACGGTGCCGTGCAAGCAGGGTGAAACAAACAGCCTGAAAGTGGTGGGCTCTGCAACTCCCCCGGTCCTCCTAGCCCGGCTGTCCTCATACTGGCTTATTACTTGGCTAAAAATAGAAAAGAGGTTTCGTAGTGGGTTGACCATGGCTGGATACCAGGTGCCCACCAAGCTGCTCCATCACTCCCCTCCTCAGCAGGACGGGGGGGAGGAAATAAGATGGAAAAGAACTCATGG
>NW_009232562.1:1692-12580 GCF_000690835.1 Fulmarus glacialis
TCCTCAGCAACAGCCAAAACACGGGTGTGTTATCAACACTGCTCTGGTCACAGATCCAAAGCACAGCACCGTACGGGCTGCTCTGAAGAAAATTAACTCCATCCCAGCCAGAGCCAATACAGTGAGGAAAAAAATGCAGCATCACTACCACTCCATCAGAACACTCAGCTTTCCCATGCCATTTCATGGAAGAGTATTTTTTTAACTTCTGCATTTATAGTACATTAATGTAAGTGTGAACACTCGTACAAATAGAAGATCTGTGAATACAGCAATAGTTATTTTAGGTTACTTTGATGTAAAAATGCAAGAAGTAAGGAGAGTAATAAGGAGGCAGTTGAATATGAGTGTTATAAACAAAAATCTAGCCGCTTCTGACAGTCAACTTATATTTCAGGGTGCTGATTAAAGCTTTATTGCTCACATTATCCCCAAAGTGGGATGCTCCATAAATATGTGTGCTAGACTGCCAAACACCCAACCGTCTGTTATTGCATTGCACATATTTAAAGCAATAAAGCAGGAAACGTTTGCGTCCACAGTACTGTATATTTCACTAATACGTAAAAATTTCCTGTCTTTTCATAATATTTGTCCAGCACAGAGGGCATTTATGAAGTGCATCAGCACATTCCTTACAGGCAACTAGGTGACCACAGGGAATGAGGACAACTGACAACTTAGAGGTCTTTTCCAACCTTAATGATTCTATGATTCTATGATTCTATATGTCTTCTTACCAACACTTACACTACATACTTAAGCCATTTTTATACCCAACATACAGATTTATACATTCTCATTAGCTACTATCCCCTGTCCTTTAACAGATAGATATTATTCTCCCATTCCATGGGTTTCCTCCACTCCTCCAAATGTTCATAAGAACAGGCTATGACTTGGGCCCCATCTGGCAAGATGGGTGCTCTGGACAGGAGAAGCAGCATGTTCGATTGTTGGGCAGCAACACTGGCTTGACTTGGCTCATCGTTGCACTCACCCGGTTCCTTGCAAAACTCTCTCTTCATTTGTTCAGGTCGTTTCTGCTACATCACTTCCTACAACATACAACTCACATCACAGACTATTTTTCCCCCAAGGTTAATTCTCCTCGAGGCACACACTGGGTCTCCCCATCCTTCCGCATTACCCACCAAGTACACCCAGGTCTTTGAGTGAAAACAATCCCACGAATGGGTTTGCCTTTTCCCATGGGAGGAGCAGCCCACACCGCCTTCCCCAGCCACTTCCCCATGTGCACTATGAGGATCTTATCTCCTCCCACAGTACGTAGGGGCTTTATTTGGGCAGGACCAGGTTGGTTAGCAGATCCTTTGGTGTTAACCAGCCAAGTGGCTTCTGCTAAATTTCTATCCCAGTGCTTCCATGCCCCATTGTCCAATGCTTTCAACATAGTCTTTAACAGTCCATTATATCTCTCAATCTTTCCAGAGGTTTGTGGGTGGTAGGGGATGTGATACACCCACTCAGTGCCATGTCTCTTAGCCCGGGAGTTTATGAGGTTATTTCGGAAATGAGTCCCATTGTCTGATTCAACTCTTTCTGGGGTACCATGCCGCCACAAAATATGCCTTTCAAGGCCTAAGATGGTGTTTCGGGCAGTGGCATGGTTTACGGGGTATGTTTCTAGCCAACTGGTAGTTGCTTCCATTATGGTGAGTATGTAGCGCTTGCCTTGGCGTGTTCGTGGCAGTGGTCCAATATAGCCAATTTGCCAGGGCTCGCCATATCAAAAACCCAGCCACCATCCCCTATTCCAGGGAGACGTTACTCGTGTGGCTCGCTTGATTGCAGCACGATTCACATTCATGAGTGATCTGTGTGATGGCCTCCATGGTCAGGTCCACCCCTCGATCACGAGCCCATCTGTATGTTTCATCTCTCCCTGGAAGTTCTGATGTTTCGTGGGCCCATCAAGCTATAAATAGCTCACCCTTATGCTCCTAGTCCAGGTCCACCTGAGCTACTTCAATTTTGACAGCCTTGTCTACCTGTTCATTGTTGCCATGTTCTTCGGTGTCGTGGCTTTTGGGCATGTGAGCGCCTACATGACGTACCTTTAGAGTGATGTTTTCTAGCTGGGCAGTGCTGTCCTGCCGCAATGCAGCAGTCCAAACGGGTTCACCCCTGCGCTACCAGTTGGTCTTCTTCCACTGCTGTAGCCACCCCCACAGGGCATTAGCCGCCATCCAGGAGTCAGTACAGAAGTAGAGTACTGGCCACTTTTCTCTTTCAGCAATCTCTAGGGCTAGTTGGATGGCTTTCACTTCTGCAAACTGACTTTAATCACCTTCTCTTTCAGTGGCTTTAATGACTTGTTGTGTGGGACTCCACACAGCAGCTTTCCACTTCTGATGGTTTCCTACCACACAACAGGATCCATCAGTAAACAAAGCGTAACGCCTTTCATCTTCTGATAACTCATTATATGGTGGTGCCTCTTGGTCACAAGCCACCTCCTCAGGCAATGCTCCAAAATCTCTGCCTTCTGGCCAGTCCATGGGCTGGCCATGGACAGGATTCCAGGATTCCTTGGCGGTTGGATTCCGAAGCTCAGCAAAATAAAGAGATAAGCAGTGCAGCCAACAAACTCTGTGACCTGCACAGAAGCTTGCCACTTAATAACTACTGTAACTATAGCACACTTAATACAAAACTGCTGTTGTCTCGGGCCCCACATTGGGCGCCAAAATGGACTGTGGTGGGTTGACCTTGGCTGGACGCCTTTGGAATATGGGATATCCCTTTGGTCAGTTGGGGTCGGCTGTCCTGGCTATGTTCTTTCCCAAGATCTTGCCCACCCCCAGCCTACTGGCCTTTGGGGTGAGGGGTGGGGGGATGCTGGAGAGACAGCCTTGGTGCTGTGCAGCACCGCTCAGCGGTAGCCAAAACACTGGTGTGTTATCAACACCTTTCTAGCTACCGACACAAAGCACAGCACCATGAAGGCTGCTCTGGGGAAAATTAACTCCATCTCAGCCAGACCCAATACAGTTGGGTTTAAACAGAACGACAAAGGCGAGCAGGGATGGATCCCAAGCAGAGCTGTCTATCTTTCAATACTGTTGAAAAGCACGATGGCACTGTACAAATATTAGCGGTCCTATGATCCGGGGTGAGCAATGTTGTGAATGAAGGATTTCTATAACCCTAAGGGCATAAATGCATTAAAACATGGTCACTGCTATTAAAATACCAAACATTTCCTGTGCTGGAAAAAGTTACAAACTCTTTAGTCCGAGCGGGCAATTTCTAGGTGCCTTATTTTTGCCTTAAGACTTGTAGTTTCTGGAAAAAAAAAGACCTTGAATCTTCAAAGCCTGAGGAAACATCAAAACAGTAAGAAAAGAAGAGATGGAAAGATTAACTGCGCATTATAAATGTCTACATCTCTTAGGGCTTGTCTAAACAGGGAAGCTGTTTCGCAATAAGTGAGGGTGTGAGCTGAAGCACAGCAGCTATGCTGTGCTACCTCCACCCCCAGCAGGGACTCTTTTATTTTATTCTGTTTCAGAAAGCCTAAATTTCACATAAGAGTGCTTGAGTTGAGTGTTTCCCATTGCTATGGCTCTGTCTTTACTCAATGTGCTAGTCTGGCCCAAATATGAGTTCAAATGTCCCTCTTCAGTGCATGGACTTGCTCCAGGTTCAAGCCGTCCCATGCCTGGCGTGGATGGCTGCGGATCACGCTCTTCAGCACCGTCTGCCCAGGCTAACGGAACAAACTGAGCACAGTCTATAAAGCCTGAAAGCCACCCGGAGGGAAACGCAAGTCAGTTTTTTATTGGTGTTTAGGCCATCTCAGTGGAGTGCTCTATAGATGTGCTTTCTTTCAGTTTAATTTATTAATTAGAGTGCCTGCGTAATTCCTATTCCAGACAACAAATTATGCTGGGGTGGGATACTTGAAAGAATTATTCCAAATCATACAACGCACCATAGGTGCATTTTCCATGGTCATAGAAGCATAGGAAAATGTGTTTTGGGACGGACCGCTGGAGGTCATGTGGCACAGCTGGACATCAAAGCAGGGCTAGCCTCGAGGGTGGATTAGGTTGCTCAGGTCCTCATTCCAACCAGCACTGGAGATCTCCAAGGAAGGAGATTCCCCAGCCTCTCTAGGCAACCTCTATATTCATATCCATTGTCAATCTGGTATTGTTCATATTTTTCAAGACTTATGCAGATATGAGACTGTTGAGACACCTGATGTCTTACGAATCTGTTAGTGAAGGAAAAGGAATTCTTGTCAGTACAGAGAGGAGGAAATCAGTGACAAGCCAATCTGGGCCATCATCTATCCACCTTGAGAGACACATCTACGTTTCTGATGCAATGCAGAATTTTATTTGGTTAGCAAGAGAGTGTGTCTGGGTGAAATTCTACACCTTTTGAATCAGATAAGGACAAAGAAGTACAAGCTACCACCCCCTCGGGTAGAGTGGCAAGGTGCATTCATCATCCTAAATTAAAGATGTATTTACAGATGGTTGTGCCATGTCACCATGAAAGATGCACAATTAGCTACGCAAATTGTTGCATAGAAATTTAATTGAGAGGTATGTAAATAGCTCCTAGGGAGTGATGGAGTGATATCTTGCCCACCTCTCCCTCAGCTCCCCAGTGCCAAATGTGTCGTTGGTCCCAAGGAGACAAGGACGTGTTGATGTTTTTAGGGCTGAGGTTTCTCCCTCACCTCGCCCCTGCCGCACGGCAGAGTGAGACGAGGTTTCACGTGTTTCTGCAGGAGCCGTCCGAGCCTGTCCGCTGGTCGCTGCCTCTGGCAGGCTATAGCCAGAACGACAGCACGTCTTACACGAGGTAGCTGGCAGTTCTTGTGTTCACACCCCATCAGTACCTCTTTGTAATGCTCCTTGCCCATCCCTCTCTCCTTCATCCCTTTCATGTGAAAGCAGTACATTATACAATGCAGTTTAGGTTATTCCATTAGCAAGTCTCGCTCTTAACCACTCTTTCTGCACCCATGCACTTTAGTTCGTATTTATAAGGATGAAAAACCGGACACGATATGTACAGTTTACGTCTCATTCGTCTTGCTGCACTGTGTTTACTGTAGGGCGGGTGACGAGGGCTTCAGAAAGAAGATAGGAAACATATTCCAGGCATGGACACGTATAAATAGTGCTGGGGAGGTGGTGGCGGTGGAGGGAATGGGACGTTTCTGGGCTTCTGCCATGACTGAATGACACAGATGGTTTTCCAGGGAAATGAGTATTTTAGTAATGAGTAGTGAACGTGCTTCGGGCTGGCTGCACCTACAGCCCCGGGAATGCAAACAGTTTAGCAGCAGGTTTGTCAATAAATACCATCTGCTCCGCAGCACTGAGTCCAAAATATTGCAGAACCTACCTTACCAGTGGCTGTTGTTTTGCTAGATAAAGGTGAGATAAAAATCACTACTAAATTTTTTTTTTGTAAATACTGTGTTTGATAGTACTCAGCGCTTGTCAGGCCACACCTGGAATACTGTGTTCAGTTTTGGTCCCCGCTATACAAAAAAGATGTGGGCAGGCTGGAGAGGGTCCAGAGAAGAGCAAAGATGATCCAAGGACTGGGAAGCCCGCCACATGGGGAAAGGCTGAGAGAACTGGGTTTGTTCAGCCTTGAGAAAAGGCGGCTTAGGGGAGCCCTTATCACCGTGTTCCAGTATTTAAAGGGTGGCTACAAAGAAGCTGGAGACTCCCTTTTTACAAGGAGTCACATGGAAAAGACGAGGGGTAACAAGTAACTCCTGGGGAGATTCAATTGGACAGAAGAGGAAAATTTTTCACAATGAGAACAATCAGCCATTGGAATAATCTCCCCAGGGAAGTGGTGGATTCCCCAACGTTGGACACTTTTAAGATTCATCTGGACAGGGTGCTGGGCCATCTTGACTAGACCGTGCTTTTGCCCAGAACGGTTGGACCAGATGTTCCTTGAGGTCCCTTCCAACCTGGCATTCTATGATTCTGTAATTCTACGATTCTATTCTATGCTTGTTATCTAAAAATTATAAAACTCTAAATTTAATCAGACTTGCTCAATCCCAGTTTAAACCTGGGATAATTAAACTGTTGCGTTACCTTTTTTCCTGCTGGACAGTAGGGCATCTCCACCGAAGGGTGAGCTGTAAGCGAAGCTGGTTCTCACACAGTTTAGGACGCTGAAGTGTCTGAGAAACGCCTCGCGCCCACGGCTGCCCGCAAGGGAAGGAAACGCAACTCTGCGGGCGGCAGCGGCGGCGGCAGAGCCGGGTTTCCTGGGTGCTGCGGCGGGGGCTCGAGGCTGATTTCCCGCCCCGGCGCTCCCGTCCCCGAGGAGAGGTGAACCCCTGCCCCAGCCTTTCTCCCTCAGGGACACCGAGAGTCCTTTCTGCCTGGCGCCCTGTTTTCCATGACTTTTGCCAAAGCAGAGCGTCTTGGGGATCTTTACTGCTGTCAGATGTGGTTGAAATTGGCTACTGGGTGCGAAGGTTTCTGGGAGAGAAATGAGACATGAGCATCATCTAAAAAGCCTAAAACCAGAATGAATTTCAATGCTAATTTTTACCTCAGCAGAGACATGAGAGGAAAAAAACCCACACGCTGTTATCCAACTTGGGTTTATGGGTACCGTATTCTGCCAGTCTCTTTTAAAGATCTTTATTTTCCTCTGTCTAAGTTGTAAAATGTGGATAAGAAGCATAGCTGCAGAACTGGGACTCTCTACGGCTAAATTCATCCAAACCTTGCATAACATTGCAAAATACGAAAAGATCAGATCATGAGTCTGTCGCTGGAGATTGCCTGGCTGAAACCCAGACTCGGTGTTATGTCTGAGTTGGGTTTTTAGAGCAGGATCAGAGAGAATGCCAGGGAGAGACAGGCCTGAATAAGCAGTTCTTTAAAAGAATAATTTAAGAGAAGACTGTATTGTAAAAGTAAGGAAACAAGGAAAAAAGTGAAAATGCAAAGGAAGATGAGTGCTGAGGAGTGGAGTTCATGGCTCACGTTCTGTGTGGAAGGACAGAAGTGACGTACAGAGAGGAATCGTGAAAGGGATGGGGGAAAAAGAAAAGTTTGCTGGGAGAGTAAACCACAAAGGATCCTTTTTTTAATGGAGCTTGCTTATTTTTGTGTGAACCTGGAACAGATCCACTTACCTTTATGTTTCATTGACATCAGTAAAGTTTCTGAAATGTACAGAGTGGCAAACAAATCTGGCCCGAAAACGGCAAGAGAGAAATTGGTTGGAGGAAATTTACTCTTAGAAAAAGTTGCATCTGCAGCTGCCTGCCCATGTGTTGTGCTGAACACAAAAAATGGACCATTTGTGTTTCCGAGAAGTTTTATGACTGATATTATGCATCATAAGGAACAAGTAAGAAATAAAAAAGGCTGCAGTAAAAATATTTAATGAACTTTATCTGCACTGTCTTACTACATTTTCTCCATGTAGTCTAATAACTGGTACAGTTCCTGGAATAAAGGAGGGGGGATTTCTGCTTCCAGAAATCAGGCCAATACTCAGAAAGCTAAAAACGGAGCTCAGAAAGCTCCGCTGAACAGCTTGGCACCAGAGACACTGCACGGCTGGAGAGGCAATGCCGAGAGGAGCTTGCAGCTCATCCAGAACGGTAGCTGTGCCCCAGCCCGCTCCTGCACCCAGGAACAGCCCCGGCTCCCGACGGAGATTCGGCTCTGGGCAGGGGTGCAGTGCAAGGGCCTGTGAACGCCATAAGCCCTGCTTGACTCATCCTGGATTGATCCCAGATAAAGCCCTTTCCTCCAGGACGATCGAGAGACCCTGAGTTGGGATCAGGTTTGCTTCAGGGCTGGTTTTGGAGCCCACAAGATGAACAAAATCGGACACAATCCCTGGAGCCTTTAAGCTCCTTTTCCAAGTGCCCTGCAGACGTGAAATTTGTGCTTGACAGCGTATGACTGGTAAAAGTCACACGTTGGTTTTCTCATCTCCTGTCACATGAGGGTAAGTCACGCTTCCTCGGCCCCCTCTGCCATCCGGCTCCTGTTGAGGAGCGGTGGCCCGGGGCAGGGCTCCGCGCCCGGAGCCCGCTGCCTCGCAGCCGTCTCCAGCTTCTGCCTCTCAAACTGCTGGTGAAGTTTGAACTTTGCTGACTTTGTATAGAGAAGGGAGAAAAGAAAGAGGAAAAGAAAGAAGGGGAAGGAAAAAACAATCTGGAGTTATGCCGCAGTTGCAAAAGTGCTGGGAGGCAGAAAGGCAAGAGCCCTGCAGCTCCCGCCGCGAGCAGCTGGCTGCCGTTCCTGCCCTTAGACTAATCATATTCCCTGCAGGTGTACTGCTGTCAATAATGACTTATTTGAGAAGGTTTCTATATTATTTGTGAAATACTTCCATGTAAAAGAGTTTCTGTTTGGTGACGAAGCTGTTCTGATTCTTACTGCTGAGCATTTAACCAAGGATAATGCAAGTCCCCTTTCTTTGATTTCTCTCCTTGACATTACAATTCAATATTTTTTAAAAGAGCAGAGAATCATAGAATCGTTTAGGTTTGAAAAGACCTTTAAGATCATCAAGTCCAACCATTAACATTGCACTGCCAAGCCCACCACTAAACCATGTCCCTAAGCACCACATCTACACGTCTTTTAAATACCTCCAGGGATGGTGACTTAACCACTTCCCTGGGCAGCCTGTTCCAAGGCTTGACAACCCTTTCGGTGAAGAAATTTTTCCTAATGTCCAGTCTAAACCTCCCTTGGCACAACTTGAGGCCGTTTCCTCTCGTCCTATCGCTTGCTACTTGGGAGAAGAGACCAACCCCCACCTCGCTACAACCTCCTTTCAGGTAGTTGTAGAGCGCGATGAGGTCTCCCCTCAGCCTCCTCTTCTCCAGGCTAAACAGCCCCAGTTCCCTCAGCCGCTCCTCATAAGACTTGTTCTTCAGACCCTTCACCAGCTTCGTTGCCCTTCTTTGGACATAAAAGCAAAATAAATACTACAATATGATGTAATCAGTGTAATATAATTACCTTAACCTGTTCTGGTTTGGTCTGTTATGGTATGAATTTAATAAGGGCTCATAGGCTCTGAAAAGCAGGAGCTGACTGAGGAACCTCATGCAAATTCAAGATCTGAAGATCTTCAGGCTTGGAAGATTAGTCTTGGTTTAAGGGCGGGGACAGAGCTCTGCTTTGGCTTTGGAACTGTCCCAGGACAAGCCTTGTTTATTTGCCAGAACCCCGTACGTGTGTGTACGTACATATGAGCAGTTTTGATACGGACAGTCACTGCCGGCGTTAGCAGACACCTCATGAAACGCCGTTGTCATCGGAGCGAATGGCATGGCTGGCCCTGCTCCAAACATCTCAGAGGGTTTGGGTTGGCAGCTGACCAATGTATGGATCCATTCTGTTTCCATCATCTTGGCACTTGTTTCGGGGGGCCTATTTGCGAGAGGCTTTCGGGGGCTTTCAGGGCCTCTTTGCAAGCTTTTCGGGGCGCTTAGGCGAGGATGGCAGGCAGGTGCCGATGCCGCAGCTGCACGCCTGGGGCCGGTTTGGCCATGCTGGCCATAACCAGTGATGTTTTGGAAACGTTTCCGAGCAGGAGAATGGAGCCTGGTTTGTCGTGGGCTGCGAACCACTGCTGGCCACCCGCAGCGAGCTGGGCATCGCTGGTTTGAAAAAGTCCAGTTTTCAGAGCAGAGCAATTCATGTTGCCAGCAGGAGAGAAAGGGGCAGAGATGCAATTTGTGCTTTAAAGCAATCTGTAGATGGAAGATTTTTATTTTGGCCAGCGATGTCAGTCAGCTCTTTGGGTGCCTGTTTGCTTTCTGGCTGTGCTTAGAGGTAAGATTTGAAGGTTGGAGGACCCTTGGTCAGGACCAGCCGTTCCCTACTCTAACACTGATCATTTTAACCACAGACTCAATAACCCTGGAGAAGCAAGAAAGCTAAAATCATCAGCCTAATAAAATGATACAAACTGTGGACCGAAAAGGATCCGTAATGTTTCCATCCCCGCCAAGGAAGAGGAGCATACCTGGTTTTCGGAAGCGGGATTTGGGGCAGGGGCACTGACGGGGCCGTGGGGCTGCGCCATGGCAGCGGGGGAAGGAGCCAGCAGCACTGCTCCAAAAACAGACAACGCTGCCAGTGACAAACAATCTTGTATTAAAATCGGCTTAAAGCAGTCCTGGAAATTACAGCCCAGTGGGCATTAGTTTCATACCAAATAAATGAACGAGAACAAAAAGTGACGATAAACATGAGACATTTGGCTGAGCGTGAATTAATAGGGACAAAGCCGCAGAAGTTTATAAAGGAGAATCTTCCATCTCAAAACATATGAAATTCCTTGAGGGTGGCAGTGAAACAGAAGATAAGGGCAAACCAGCACATACCTTTTCTCTAGCCTTGCAAAAAAAAAAACCAAAACCAAGAAAAAGTCATGGACAGAGGAGCTAAGACACTTGTGAAGTGCCCTCGAGGCATCTCGCTGTGTTACCAAGTGCTCACAAACCTCTGAAAAGCTGATCCTGAAAGGGAGAAATGGAAGTAGATGCAAACCGTAAAGAGTTATAAGTGTTTTGAAACCAAAATGCTTATTTGAATCACCTGTCATTGCTGATGGAACAAGCACTAAGTCAGTGCCATTGAAACGCAGTGGACTCAAAATCATCCAGGAGATGGAATTTTTTATACAAGACTAATTTTTTTATACAAGCTAAAATGAACCCAATCGAGATACTGGCAACATTAAGAATTTAACCAAAACTGGGGTGTTCATGGAGGTAGCTGAGAACACCTAGAGACAGATGAGGGGCTGGTCGCGGTGGGGGAAGGAGCCCAAGCTGGTGCTGCAGTGGGTGCTGTGGGATGGGTAGGGTGGGGTGGGGTGG
>NW_009232563.1:0-10577 GCF_000690835.1 Fulmarus glacialis
AATCAAGCAAGCCAAGCGAGGAAAGCCTCAGGACAACGGTTGAAATTTAAATATGGGGAGGCTGGCAGATTGATTATATCACACTCCCACAAACCTGCCAAGGCAAGTGCTACGTGCTCACCATGGTGGAAGGAACCACCGAGTGGCTGGAAGCCCCATGCCACCACCAGGAACACCATCCTGGGCCTTGAAAAGCAAGTCTTATGGTGACATGGCACCCCAGAAAGAATTGAATCAGACAACAGGACTCATTTCCGAAACAGGCTCATAGGCACCTGGGCCAAAGAGCATGGCATTGAGTGGGTCTGTCACATCCCCTACCATGCACCAGCCTCTGGAAAAATTGAACAATACAATGGACTGCTAAAGAGAACACTGAGGGCAATGGGTGGTGGAACATTCAAGCAGTGGGACACACATTTAGCAAAAGCCACCTGGTTAGTCAGCACTAGGGGATCTGTCACTTGAGCTGGCCCTGCCCAATCAGAACCCTTATGTACTGTAGAGGAGGATAAAGTCCCTATCGTGTGCATAAGAAATATGCTGTGGAAGACAGTCTGGGTTACTCCTGCCTCTGGCAAGGGAAAACCCATCTGTGGGATTGCTTTTGCTCAAGAACCTGGGTGCACTTGGTGGGTAATGCGAAAGGATGAGGAAGTCCAGTGTTTAGCTCAAGGGGATTTGATCTTGGGTGAAAATAGCCCATGAACTGGATTGTATGATGTTTACTATATAAGACTGTATGTCATCGCTTTTATGGTTGCTGTATGTCATGTCAACGGTATTGCAGTAAGAATCACCCAGATTGATGAAGAAGGAACTCAGATGAAAGCAAGCAAAGTGCAACGATGATAGAACCAGACAAGCGCAGTGATAATGGAACCAGAACTGGCCTCAACATGCAACAGTCCAACACCACACACCATCTCTCCTGCCCTGAAAGACTGTTATGACAGATAGAGCCCGAAGTCCTGGACTAAATGAACTCAATGGACATTTTAGAGGGATGTGATATCACTAAGGGAGTGATATCTCTGTGTGTGTATATATGAAAAGGCAGGAAAAGTAGTGATGATTAATTGGAATGTATTGGAAAATGTGAGACCTGGACATGACGTAGATGGTATAGAATAAAGGTTTGATACTGTCCTGGTTCCGGCTGGGACAGAGTTAACTTTCTTCCCAGTAGCTTGGGGGGTGTGCTGTGTTTTGGGTTTGGTATGAGAGGAGCTTTGATGGCCCATTGATGCCAGCCAAAGGGTTGTTGCTGGGTGGTGCTTGCACTGGGGATGTTTTGTTTCTCTTTTTGGCCTCCCATGCCCTGCCAAGTGTAGGAGAAACTGGGAGCGAGGGGAGCATAGCCAGGGCGGTTGACCCAGCTGGCCAATGGGGGTATTCTATACCATGTGACATCATGCTCAGTATAAAAACCAGGGGTGTGGGGAGCTCGCCCCCGTTCGTGACATGTGGTCAGCGGTTGGTGAGCAGTTGCATTGTGCATTACCTCCTTTGTTTATTCTGTTGTTGTTGTTATCATTGTTTTTATTATTGTTCTTGTACTTCATTTTATTTCAATTATTAAACTGTTTTTATCTCAATTCGTGAGTTTTCCTGCTTGTGCCCTCCCAATTCTCTCCCCCATCCCACCAGAGACGGTGGGTGAGTGAGCGGCTGTGTAGTGTTTATTTGCTGGCTGGGGTTAAACCACGACAGCTTCCAAAGTTCTAAAATGTAATGCTGTGAATTCCCCCCTCTTCAAAACTGTTATCACTAATTCCATAGTTTTCTGCTTAGTTTTCAGCAGCATTGGTCTCATAGTAACAAAGGCATTTTCCTTTAGGTGACTGAAAAAGAGCTGTAGCAGCACCATAGATCTTTCCTCTGTGTATCCGTTTAAATGACCAGTGTACATGTACAGGACATTGAGATTTCACCCCCCTCCCCCAAAAGTCATACTTAGGGCTCAACATATGAATTTTTAGGTACCAGAGTGTTCTTTCTCTGTAGAGTAGATTTGGCTTTCTCTAAATGCATTGGATGAGTAGTGGTGCTGCTATGATTAATCCACAGTCACAGCCTTTTCATGGCAGCATCTGCTCTTTTGCAATTCTGAAGCCTCTGAGAATTAATAAGCTGAACGACAGTTCTTCATAGGCACCTTGGTGATGGTAGTCAGGTTCACAGTTTCCGTTACTTCCCTCACGACAAGGCCCTATGACATCCTGGAAACAGATATAGAAGTGCACTTGATATGGCATGCCGTTTCATCCCCCTTGTTTTAAGAACTGTGTTGTGCTGTGCTCTAGTGTTGGTTTGAATTAGCAGGCATGTCATTCAGAATGACCTTATTGCTCTTCTTGCAGTGCTCACGTGAGCAGTATAGGGCAGCCTCTGAGCGTTGTTGTGACACAAAGAAAAGGGCAAATGCTCCAGAGGTGAAAAGAGATTATAAAGAAAAACTGCTGTGGTGTATGCACCAGCAAGTGGAGTCTGTAAACTGGGAGAAGAGGATTATGAAGTCTTTTCAAAGACGCACCATCTAATTCTCAGAAAAAAAAATGCTTCTAGCCTCTTTCATGCCTTAATCAAATGGAAACTGGGAACCTTTGAAACCATAGGAGGAAAGAAAAACCTGTATGTGCACAAGAGTGTTATAGAGTAGGAGTTCACCAATGGAGAAAGATTCTGCTCTTTTGGGCCATCCCATGTCTTACTCCTCTTGGAAAAATAAGTTGGAGAGTTGCTCGGAAAAAAAAAAAAACTTCTTAGCTGTATATGTATCAATGGGAAAAATGTATGTACTTTGCAAAGCTTTCTGAAATTCATATAAGCCATCTGAAAGAACTGGTAAAAGGGGTTTTGAGCCTACTTCTGTTGTAGCTGAAGAACCAGATGCTGATGGATGAGATGCAGGAAGTTTCAGCAAAGCACTGGGAAATCCTTCTTCAGAAGCTTCATTGTGTCTAGATGCCAGGAGCTGGAGTCTCTCCCAATGTGTCTGAAAACTGAACCAGGAGTTGTCAGGTTGTGCCATGGGAGAAACAACCCACAAGCATGGTGCTTTCTAGCAGCAAAATGTTTTGGCTCTGTTGACAGAACTTTGCACAGAACAGAAACAAATGCCGTGTCCTGGCCCTGACTGCAACACTCTTGAAGTGCCTTGTCCATATGCTCAGCTTGCTTGACTGTATGTGAGGAGAAGAAAGTATTCGCAAAATTCACCAAGGTTGTTATTGCCTTAAAATAGTGTTTTTCCAGCAGATGGGCAGTAAGGACTCCACTTGACCGTGCCAAGACTTTCAATGTGCAGCTGATAGAGGAAACTGGGCAACCTTAAGAGGGTGGAGAACAAAGAGAGAGACTTTCCTGGGGATCCTGTGGGACTTTTTCAGCTCAGAAAGCCACTGAAAGTGGTTGGGAACATGGTTGGAGAAATAGATGTCCCTCTGCTAGAAAAAGAGAGTTTGCAAACACTTTTCTTCAGTCTCTTCTCTGGCAGAATTTTCCTCAGTTAAAAGATGACTTAGTTGATTGTTTTTCTGTTCTGTTAGCATAGCAGTGGAACTTGGCATCTTAGGGTGCTCACTAGCAAGAAAAGGGATGCTGCTTCTCTTCAGGTTTTTGCTCCTTTGGGATCACATTATGCAATACTGCATTCCCTGGGAGCTGCCCTTGAAAGGGTAGCTTTCAATGCTGGTTGCCTGTGAGGACTGTGTGGGATCTTTTGGAGAGGAGGGAAAGCAATGGGTTCCACTTATGTAGCTGTTTCCCAGTTAGTGTGTTTGAGGAAACACATGCAGCTTAGAAACCAGCATTTGCTGCACTGCCAAACCTCTGTGCTTGTAAAGGCTTTAAGTCAGCATGTGCAAAGCAGCAAATGAGTTGACTGACCTTATCATCTGGGCAGTAGCTTTGTGAAAGAGCTGAGACTGTGAAAGTTGCTGTTCTTCCAAGTGAAAGAACTTGGGTAATCACAGTCTGTGTGCAGTGTGTGCTTTTGTCCATCCCTAGCCAATGCTGCTTCTTTTAAACCATGCTGGGTAAGTGCTTCAGAGCCACTTGAGTTTCTTAACCATGTGGCAATAAGTGGCTCTTGATGCAGTTTCTGGGTTTGAAGAGAACCTGGAAGGCCAAAGCAGGTTGTGATTTAGAGCAGTTATGCATATTCAAATTTTCATACAACCCAAAGTCTAGCTTTCTAATGCCAGCATATGTTGCCCTGTGAAATTTATAAGTGCTTGCTACGCTAAGAGGATCAGTCTCCGTGTGAAAAATGTTCTTTGAAATTAGAGACTAAGGAAGCAAAAATGAGAAACTTTTTGTGTCCATGTATTATCTTGGAATCAAGCTAAACTCCAGTTGCAAGTGAAAACCTGTTCTCTCATTTTTTCCCTTGTAATACAAACAGCTTAACTTGTCAGCTGTGACATCAGTTCTGCAGAGAAGTGGTTGAATGGGTTTTGTATAAAGCAGATTTCTTTATTTGGTGTTCTATGTGAAATATTTCCCCCTTTCCCTATGTCACTAAGGGGTGTTTTGAGATTACAGTGTTTTCTAAACAATTAAATTTTCTAACATACTATGCCAGTCTCCACTGATCTATGCAATGATGGTAATTTTAGATAGGCAAAGTTTCAGCTGGTCTGCCTGCTATGGGGCTTTTGCACATTGCAGCAACCTACAATGATCTTGGGAATAGATAGAAATAGTGTGTGATGTGGTCAGGGAGGAAGGCTTCTGAAGGGCAGAGCTATAGCAATCTGTGGGGAAGGAAAGGGGGCTAAAATAATGCCACAGGAAAAATTAGAAGGATCATCTCATGGGGGCTTGAGGAAGGGCTGACGTCACTTTGGGTCTTCCTCAGGAACTGGTGTTCTGCAACACCTTCTTCTTTTTTCTGCCTTGTGGGAATTTTCACTGCTTTATTTTTTTCCCCTCCTTGCTCAGAACAAAAGGTTAGGTCTAAAAATAAACTGTGGACTGAAAATAGAAAAAAAGAAACCATCAACTTCTGCACACACACATGTCAAAAGGAGAAGTGAATTTGGTACCAAAATTGAGTTACGTACATTTTTAAAACAAGGAAAATGATAAACCTCCTGTTTCCTTAGAAAGTCTTTATGGGGACCATCAGCAGAAATGAAGCTTTTACTACAGGCTGCAGGTTGATGACTTTTTTGGGGTGTGTTTATCATTCTCTGGGATCCATTGTTCATTCCAACCCTTGTGTTTGGCTGACTGATCCTATGGGACTAGTTCTTTAGTGCTTACCCTTTGGCTAGTTGAATCAATTGTCCATTAATCTGCCATTAGTCTTCCTGGAGACTTGCACCAATTTCCTCATCAGGATCTGAGGAGATTCCCCCTCACCCTCATCGTTGGCAATGATTTGTTTTTTACTTTTTCCCTGAATTTTATGTTTTGTATGGGTCTGCCTTGTGCCATGTGCGTGTGCAGATGGGGGGAGGTACTGCCTCTGTTCCCAGCCACCTCTTCCATGCTGTCTTCCTGGGGACACACAACCTGTTTTATTTTCATTTGTCTGCTTTTCTTATCCAAGTTCCTTTTCCTAGAGAGCTTCCACCTCACCAGGACTCTCCTCATTTCTCATCACACTGGCCCAGTGGTGATTCCCAAAAGAGAATTTCAAAGGTGTTGAGATGCCGTGAGAGAGTTGGGGTAAGTTGCCCAGGTGAGATGCATGCCCCTTTGTGTTGAATTTTCCAGCTGACTGCCTCTTGCTGAGTGGATTTTAACCTCCACATCCACTGTTCACTCCACGGTGAGGCATCATATTCAGGAAGCTCTGTGAAAGCTTTCCACTACTGTTAACAGAGCATCAGGATAACAGATTACCTCTGCAGTGCCCTGTCAAGCGAGCAGATGGCTTTCAGGTACAAAGCTGTGAGAGAGGTGTTACATTCAGTTATGTGGTCCCTGTTTCCATATCTAGATTTTTGAGTCAGCTTACTCTGGTGAAGCTATTCCTGCCTTTACCAGTAAACTCTGTCCCTCCTGGCTTAACTCCCTTACCACTTACCAAAAGACAAAGATCTCTGCTAGCAAGCGGTCCTTCCTAACCCCAAATTGTATGTTCTTCTCTCACCTTACTTTTTAAAATATTTTATTTTACCTGTTAGATGTATGCTGAGAGAAGAGAGCACCTGTGAACATCTGGTCTGTCTTTCATCATGTACTACAGACAAGAAAGGCATAAAAGACCTATAAGTGGTTGTACAGAGATTTCCCCACAGAATTTGTATATCATTCTGGTAATGTTTTCCTCAGAGCCTTCAGGATTTTAAGGGGTTAGAGGGACATTAGAGCTTGTGTAAAGTTGTCCCATTCCCGTTCAGTTCTGGAGTTTGGTATTTGGCAGAGAATAGATGCAGACATACACTTGTGACTGAGTGTGAACAACACGTGATTTTCTAAATCCATTTGTTATCTACTTGGTAAGGGATGTTTCTTTTGTCTTGAAATTTCTCTGCTAAGGAACATTTGAAAAAATACTGTACTTGCCCAAATAGTCATCTCTGATTCCTAGAAATAAAGGAATGGAAGAATGGTGTTCTGCCTGCTTTCCCACAGGTAGTTTATGAAACTGAATAGTCTCTGTTGGTTCCTTCTAGAGGAGATTTGCTATAACCTAAAGCAAAGGCTGCAACGTTTTATGGACAACCAGGGAAGATTTCAGCAATTTGGAGTACCTTGGTAAACATAATTATACTGTCTATTCCTTATTACAGTGTTTACCAAGGCACCTAGTGTGCTTTAATGCTGATGTGAGTCTCTCAGTACTATCTGGTATTTAAACTTCTATTCACTTCTTATGCAATCTGTTTTATATTGCAGCAAAGTTTGTGTCAGTGCTCATAAATTTACAGTCTGTGAGATCCAGCCCATAAATTTCCAAATAAAATGTAACAAAACATGTCAGAATCAACACTGCTGTCACCGCAGAAGTGGTAATGGAGAGAGCATCTTAAGGATGTGCACCATTTGTTCAGGGAGAGAACTCTGGAAACTGAAGGGAGAAAAAAGTAGCAGATATTAATGGCTCTGTGTACTCTGTTTAAAGCCTAGCCCAGGTGTTTGTGTATCACGATCTCTGTCATGAGTGATTGCATTGTCAAAACAGAAGTATTTCCTGTTCTGAAAGAAAATTCAGACAGCCTGGAAGATGGGAAGGTCTCTTGGTCTTCCTCCAGTTCAGTCTCCTGGTTTTGTGTACCAAGTATCTTAGACTGCTTTTGGTATCTGTGGATCAGAGATGGAGTTGAGCTTGGATTCATAATAAGAGATTTGCATCTGAAAATAGATTTTTGAAGTGAATTGGCATTTTTTCTAATCCAGAAATATGACAAGGAAGAGCTGCTGGCAATTGTCAATGCTTGCACCAGTAAAATACGTGAAGATGAGAGTCTGGCTCTATAATGTAAAATGTTCTTCTAAGCAGTCAAATCTTTGAGAAAGGATGGTCCTAGTTTGGTATGCATTATATGATCAGTATTTATGTCTCTAGCTTTCATGCACAGTTGAGCAAGTTGTGTCCCAGTTCCTTACCTCTGAAACTTAGTGCAGTCTTGTGAAGGACAGGGCACCTTCTCAAAGTCTGGCAGCTCATGTCCTCTCCCAGTTCCCAGGCTCAGGCTGCTCGTGAGTTTCTCTGTGGGCTTGTCCATGGGTGCTACGGTAGCAGGCCAACAGTGAGATCCATATGTCAGCAGGTGCCTTGCAGAAAAATACTAAAGTTGCCTGTTTTTGCTAAAAAGGTCTGGCCTCTGCTTTGGGACTTCAGTGCGGGACAGAAATCCAAATGTGTGACTCAGCAATTTAGACTACCTTGGTAAACATGATTATACTGTCTATTTCTTGGTGTGTATAAATAACTGAGACACTGCTCCTAAGGAAGATAGCCCATTCTGCTGTAAGGAGGAAAAACCTCTCAAGCAGCAAAATGAATTTTGCAGAACAAAGAAAGCTAGAAAAAAAGGATCTTTTGAGTTTTGCTGCACAGAAAGGAATTTAAAATCAGGTTCCTCAACTATAGTGAATAACACAACTATCTGCATCCCTTTCCCCTGCTTCCACCACGTCTTCAATTTATCAGAGATCAAAGGCTCATGTCACTGCTGAGTACTCTGTGGTGGGCTTTTCTTGCCCTCGGGCAGGCCTGACCTGCTCCCAGGGACGGCACAGACATCCTCGGAGTGTTGATGAGCTGTGCTTATACCTAAATAAGCTGATCTTTCTGATGTGAATCTCACAGCTACTATTGATTTCCTTTTATCCGAAAGTACACTGCAGTGGAAAAAAGAAGTTTTGGGTTGTGGCTTTGTTCTTCCTTGGTCTTTTATTATGCATGAAGGCAAAGTTTCTGTTTCAAAGACATTAGAAGAGAATTTTTGTTCAACCCAGCAGCCTCAGGACTCTGAAACGTTCTCTGTGTCTCTTTTCTGAAGACTCTTGTCAAATTTTGGGGCAGTAAAAAAAGAAATTTGTAGATGTGTTCATTTAATCCAAATCTTTCTCATCTAATGATGCATTTCTTGATTTTTAACTCTGGATTTAACGGAGTAATTCAGAGAAGAGTTTTGTATAGAAATTCCCTAAAAGGAATAGAAATAGGAGCCTGTAAAGTCTCTCCTTCCTTAGCTGGTGAAGCATAAATGTTCATAGCTGAGGCCTCTCATACCCATGGAGCCCTAAGTCCTCAGAGTTTCCCATCTGAGCTGTTATGAACTTTCCAGTGTATCCTAAGGACCACAGAATCTGCAGTCAGAGGGAGCTGGCAGTTAAAGAGCAACACAGACCTCAGCGTTTTCATATGGAGGTGTTGTTATAGGAGCCAGACACTGTATGGATAGGTGACACTGGGGCAGTTTAGTTCTAATCCACATTGACGAGAGAGGGTCCATAGGCATCAAGTGTAAATGCAGCTGATTTGTTGATAGAAGGTGCTGTAGAGCATCTTTCGAGCTGCCCCACTCAGCAAACGTGAAATCTTGCAGGAGGGAGATACAGGCTCAAATACAACTGCCTCAGCAGCAGCTTAAACATTGTAGTGGATACGAGTATTTACTCAATCCATGCCAATGGCAAATCAAATCCTATAGCAATGTCCATCCACTGCTTAAGTTGGCAGGAATTCTACCTCTTGTGAGGAGCCAAACTGCTATCAGGGAGGAGGTCAGTTCTTTTGCCACTGGATTTGCACTGACTATGCAGTAAGGAGGTACAGGCCTGACTAGGAGATTTGCTTTTCTGACTGTTTTACTGCTTGTGAAGTGTTTTGAAGATAAAGGTCCCAAATATTTGTTTTAGTCTTCACTTGTTGCCATGGCCAGTACAACTACGAGTTCCATAGCTGTGCTTCCTGCCAGAGATGTCAGCCCATGAGCAGAGGGGCTTTGTAGTCTGTTCTAAGTCTGTTAATTACTTTTAAATTATTTTGACCTTTTCTAGCATTTTCAGAGCATTAAATTTTTACAGTAACTTCCATCCAGTGCACAGGGAGAAGAGGAGAAAAGAAGTCAAAGGATTTATAAGATCCGCACTGGCAGTCTGGTTTTGGTTGAGGTGGGTTGGCATGTGCTGGCATGGTACTTCTACTCAGCAGATGGCAGTGCCAAGAACAGGATGGAAATTTGTGCCTGTTAATGTCAGCCAGGACCCAACTGCTTCTCTGAGAGGGTGTATGCAGGTGTTGATGTGTGAAGACTGTGAGGGAGCCACCTGCATCCAGATCCCAAATGACTTCTAATTTTCTAAGTGCCAGTTGTCTTCCAGAGAAGTGAATTACCAGGCAAATTCTCCTTTGGGACCTGCTCTTGGGTGCTCCCAGTAGGATTTGGCAGTGGGGCCCCCATGTTGCTCCTCAGACATAAGAGGAGTGAGTTGTGAATACACTGTGGTAGACACCTCCCAGGGAATGCAAAAGCTGCTGTGGGAGCCATGCAGTCAGGACAGTGATGGCTGGATACGCCCCTGGAGGACAGGCACCACTCAGGCCCTTGGCCTGACAACTCAGAGCACAGAGACAACACCTATGCCGTCTCCCTTTACAGTGACCGTGGCTAACAAATACAGAGCAAACAGGAACATGTTGAATATGCTATGATGATCCCAGGTAGGGCAAGTTTTGCTTGTGTAGAGATTTTTTGGCTGAGCTCTCCTTGGACAGTCCTCTGGCATGTAACAGGAGCAGAACTGTACAACTAGCTGTTCCCTGAGGTGGGGAGAAGGTTGGTTTGTCTTTGGTTTGGTTGAGGATGCAATGATGGCTCTGTAAAGGCAGGTTTGTCCTGACGCACAGCAGATTAGCAACTGCACCAGCAAGGCAGGGATGGAGGAACTTCTTTGCTCCTGGCTTTTGTGATTTGGGGCAACAGATGTGCCTGCCACAAAGGCTAAGGCAAGGGAGTTAAAAACAACAGAGTTCAAATGACCTGACAGACTCAGACTCAGCAAAACAGGTCTGTGTTTTGGCTGCTCATAGTTTCCTCCAGAAGAAGCTGTGAGTGTCATATATAGGTGACTCCCACCATTCCCTTTCAGAAGACTGAAAGAGGGTG
>NW_009232563.1:10608-40522 GCF_000690835.1 Fulmarus glacialis
GACTTTTAGCCATGCTGTAACAAGTGTTTGCTATGGTCCAGTCATCTCCAATCATACCGTGGGCCCAGTGTTCAACCCCTGGACACTGTCCCTGTGGAACCAGCACTGCCATCAGTGGTGGTGGGAAGCCTAAAACAATGGTCTTCACGTTACAAAGCCTGTGAAAGTGTGAAGAAGGTTTTCCTCTCTCTTGCAACCCCAGGAAGACTGAACAGGGCACCCACATTTCTTTGCATCCATGAAAGCTAGAATGGAACCTTTTCCCCAACAGAAAGGTTTTTGGTAGAATTTAATGATCACAGGAGGTGGGTATTAGCATGCATGAGTCATAGGTATTTCTGGCTCTGGATACAAGCAGAAATACTGGACTCACTGCATGTACACATCTAACCTCTCTGAAGAGCACAGCAGCAGAATTAAACACAGAGAAGACACTGAACTTAAAACATCTTGGCAAAATTGCTTGGTATTTTTTGATGTTACCTTAAAGACTATCTGTAATTTAAAGTAGAGCCCTTTTTCTATCCTAAACTGAAGCAGCAGGACTGATTTCTGGGTGTGAAAAGTGCCAGTGCTCTTCAGTACCACCGTGCTTTGTCCTCTGCTCAGAAAGGCTGCTTTGCAGTGGTGGAGGATTCTGGTATGAAACGCGTGGCACCAGCACAATAGGGAAGCTGGTCAGGCACATTTTGTGTTGTTCGCCTTTCACAATGCATGTTTTTGAAAACTGTTGACAGATTGTACAGGACTTAGAAAAAATTAAACCATTTCTCTGGAATATTTTGACCTTTCTGGGGAAGTATGACATCTGCAAGTGTTTCAGGTCTTTGACTACATAATATTACTTAAAATGTAGGATATTTGCAGTTCTGTGAGGAAAACAGCTGGAAAACATTTTTAAAATTGCTGATGTGACATTTACAGAACTTCAGCAGAACTGAATTTGTTCCAATTTTTAAGCTGGAAATTGTTGGGGTATTTAATTCTTCTAAAGGCCATTTACTATTCTTGACTGTGAATATTCACAGTTTTTCACCAGTAAAAGCCTTCCTCGTGGTTGATGATATTGTACTCTCTTTGTGATATGCTAAAGCTTTAATGACAGGAGGCTGAAGAGATAAGAGATGGAGTCACTTCGTAATTCCTCTCTCCAGCCTTGGCTGCTGAGGCTTGCATGCACAGATGGGAAAGATGAGCTGCACCTGTTTTGTCTGGAGTGGCAGCAAGCAGACCAGAGTGCTGAAGAATTTCAGAGGTGAGCTGGTTAAAACTGGGATTTCTGTCCTGTGGGGATATTGTGACATTTCCACATGTTTTTCACTCTTACGCAAAGGGGAAATGACACATTTCTCTTCCTTTTGAGGCAAGTTTCTCCTAGTTTTCAGCAGCCTGCCTGCAGTAAGCTAGAAGCCCCAGAGCCCCGACTTGTCAGGCAATTAGCTGAAAAAACATTTTGGAGGACTGGCGTGTTCTCTCTAGCTCCTGAAAGACCAGTTGTTCATAAGAAAACTTTGGCCATTAGGGTCAGGAGTGGTCCCTACACACTCAAATTAGTCAGCATGGCCTAAAGGCTGTGAGGGAGCTTTGAGGTTAACTGGTCCCATTGAATTGAGCAGCCACAACACTAATTGGGCAGCTGACTGGATATTCAATGAGGGTACAGAGTAGCTTTTCCCAATGAAGTTAAGGGCTCAAAGAGGGCTTCAGAGAGTGATTTATGCTTCCCTCTTCCTATGAGGCCCAAACACCTCTTACCATGGTGGCAGGTAGCGGGGAGGGATGGCATTTGTTGAACTCCTGTGAGCACCCTTTCGTTGTAGTGATTTGCTGTTCAGCAAAGCATGTAAATGCTGAGATTTTAACAATCCTGCTTAAGTTTCAAGGGTGTAGTCACAGGCTGTCACTTAAAATGTGGGGGTGACATTCCCATTTTGCATCTTGTTTCTTTGGTGCTCTTTCTGGGGCCAGACACTGATATGGAAGAGATTTTTCTTAGCTGTCCCATAGCTCTTAGCATATTTTAGCTGTTGTGTCTGGAGTGGGAACCTCTGATAGAAATAGTCCACCCTTTTCCAGCCTCTTTCTCGAATGCTGTCTCATCTGGATGGAAGCCGACTCTGATTTTAGCCAAAATCACTAAGCAATGCTGTAGCTTGTTCTACAGTCTTGTATTTGAGCTGTTTGTGACATCTATTTTGTTTCTGAAGCAAACATTTCTGCACCCACCCCTGTTTTTGTTTGTTTATGTAAATTATGGTACTTTGCAACTTAATTGCTATGGGCTTTATGAAACTACATTAAGGACTGTGCTAATTGTGGGTTTGCCCCCTTCCTATTTCTGGATGCATTTTGAAATTCTGTAATTGGATTCTGTATTTAATTTTTTGTAACTTTGTAAAACGAAAATATGAATCAAGACGAAAGAAGCAGAGAAAATCTGGCTCTGCATCATTACAGAGCTGTTTCTAGCAACAAGCTTTGTCTTCAGAAGCCTTCTGGCAGTTTGGGCTGTTTTCATAGCAGTGATCGTGGGGAAACGCTCATGAGTAGAAGCCAGTTGCCATGCTATTGTATCTGTTATCCTCAAGTGAACTGCCAACCTCTGTTGATGCAGAGATTTGCTTATTGCCGTGGGTACAAGATGTGCTTTGGGGATTGGGACTTGATGAGTGGAGAGAAGGATCCTACAGGAATGCATGAGCTAACCCACCTACAACTATGAACTGTGGGCAACCTACACAACCTACCCAACTTAATGTCAGAACCACCTTTGCAGTGGGTCAGGGAAAGTTGCTTTGCCATAACATACAGGAATTTGTGGGAAAAAATCAATGATGGGAGTCATTTGGAAATATGAGCATTTGGATGGTAGGTCTGGCTCACTGCAGGACAGCATCCTAGGTATTGTTGGTACGGGCAGCAGAAAACTGAATCCTTAGTTAGGAAATATGCTGCCAGAAAAAATATGCCTCTGCATTGACTTGGGATGGAGCACATCCATCAATCGTTACCCTCCCAGCTTGTTGCACCTGTTCTGTCATTGGCTGTACACAACTGTGAAAACCGTATCTTATTCAGCAGTTCTAGTGAATCAGTTCTGCGCTTTCTTGATTTTCTATGCAGGATCCAGCCTTGCATTGTGTAATTAAGTCCATGAACATGAAGAGTAGCAAATGGGCCTGCCAATTTGCAAAACATTCTTTTCATCTGGTAAAATGTATTCATTATTTTAACCCCCTCATATATACCTTTCCTATTTTATCTTATTCTTCCTATTTCATCTAATTCACTGTGGAAGTGAAAAGCTGTTCTAAAACACATGGTCACATAAACAAGAAATCAAACCTACACAAGAAATCAAACTTACACTCTCCTCACTTCCCCCCAGCCAAAGAAGGCTGGATGCTTGACTCAGAAAACAGGATTTTTCTGTATATAGATTAAGCTATATAAGCTGAAAACCGAAATACTAGGTATAGGTTTGTCAGCCAGGCTTTTACCTTAAAGTAGAAAGATTTCCACCTTTCAAAGATTTGCAGAATTATCTGCATGATTCACCACATTACAACATCATTGTGAGCTCACAGCACTCTAACTAACAGGTGTAGAACATAAGGCTATCTGGTTTAGAGTGATATCTGTTTAAGGGCTATTCAGCATAAGAGACAAATTCAAGAGGTAGGATAAGTAATAAACAGATGGATACACAAGCCTTAACAAGTTGGCCAGAGCTGTCACGTCCATGAAGAACAGGTCTTTGCAGGAACCAAGCATAGCCTCAGAGACCTTCAACTAGAACTTTCCAATCAATGAAAAAGGGGGAAACAAGACTATCTTGGGTCTAAGTACATTTGGAAGTACTTGGGAATAAGTACATTTATTATGAGATGTTTGAGTGGGCTTGTGGAACTATGCAAACTTACTATGGGATGTCTTAAGGGGACTATGGAAATGTATGGGGATCTTTCTCAACTTTTTCTCAATGCATGTGGTCTTGCTACCCTTTCCTGGATGCACCACAATCAATGAGACAAAACCTCAGCATTTTCTGTGGTTTTCTTTTGGCTTCTTACACATTTGCAGATGTGTGAGGGACATATATGTGGTCATTATACCGCTACTAAAGTGTCCAGATCAGTAACAGAGATTATTCCTGCCTGGCCAAATGGAGAAACCTGTTCAGAGTGCCCATCCAGTTGGTGTTACATGAATCAGAGTGGTAAGCAGAGTAAGCGTTTGTTTTCTTGTGGTCACAGATAACAACAGCAGACTGGAGAAGTGGGCCCTTAAAAAATATTTCTTTGTAAGGTAGTCTTTATTTTGATGTTCCTTTCTGGCATTAGGACAGGTGCTGTCCTTTCTCCAGAGTAGGTATGTGCCCAAAGATGAGTATAACATGGGGTATTGTATTTGGCTTCAAGAGGATTTCTCTTTGGCCAGTTTGGTTTCTTCTGTTTGTGAGACAAGTTTGGTTCTCCCTTGATGATCAAGAATTGAGAACCTTTGCTCATTTAGTCTGTCTGCTGTTGAAATTCATTCTTTTTCTAGTTCAGAATGGAAAGTCACCTGGAAATGGTGATTCTGAGCCCGTTGTAGGCTGCGTATCACCATGTGGCAGCGGTGAAGTCTCAGTGTGCCTCATCCTTCTTCTCCTGCACCTGCTTCTTAGGTGAAGTGACTGTAAAGCAAGTGGCTTTTCTTTTGCTTTTGGAAGACCAGCAGCACAGGCTTACCTGTCCCTGGCCTACAGGCACAGGCTGGGTAGGTCTTGTGGACTTCAGTGAGAATTAACCTAGCAGGAAATCTTGCTGCAATATAGGTGCTATCACCTGTTTGCTGTTGGTCCACCCATAAACAGGCTGCAAGTGCTTTTATAATGCAATAAAGCACTTTCTCTAAGTGAGTCACAAAATGTGTGTTTCTCAGGGTGGAAAAACTCCAGCCTGCTTTTAAGCTACATCCCAGGTTTTCTCCTCATAGAAAACTGTATTTTCCTTTTGCTCAGCTGTGCAGGTCTTACTTACAAGTCTTCTTTGGAACTCCGATCACTGACAATGCACAAGTCAGCAGTATATCCTTACAGCAATGAAGGCCCATCCTGTGGTGGGTTGCATTAGTGAAGTATAAGCAGCTGATTGAGGTAGATGACTGTTTCCCTCTATTAAGCATTTGTGAGGCTGCATTTGGAGTAATGTGTCCAGGTTTGGGCTCTCTGTTACAAGACAGATATTGGGAAAAAGGACTGAGTCCAGCACAGTCTGTCATTAAATGACTAGAAAGCTTAAGCGCTTGATGTTCAAGAAGAGACTGAGGGAAATGTGTTTATTTAGCCTGAAGAAGAGAAGGCACAGGAGGATCTAATTGTGTCTTCCACTACCTACCGTGACCTACACAGATGACAGAGTCAAACTCTTCGCAGTGAAAGGAAAAGAGGCAAAAGGCACGAGTTACAAAAAGATAAATTCTGTTTGTGTGTAAGTAAAAACTGCTTCCCGATAAGAATAGTGCAGCAATGCGACAGGGGCTGGAGAGGTAGGAGGGATCATCCCTCATCTAGACAAAGCCCTAGGGCAATCTGATCTAGCTTTGAAATTGACCCTGATTTGAAAAAAGAGTTGGACTATAGACCTCCAGAGGTCTCTTCCAACTTTAATGGCTTTGTGATTCACTGATTAACTCATTCCTTGGTTCTCAAGTAGCCTGATGCACAGTTTATGTGCTGGTATACCAAGATGTCTTTGGCCTCCTCTGCACCTGCTCTGTGAGAGAGTTTCTTCAGCATGTATTTGGGAAACAGTTTTCTTTTGGGAGAAGATTACCCTGAAAGATTCCCTTTGCCCTGTGATTGGCTGTTGCAAGAGGTTTTGACAAAGATCGTCTATGTTTTGTTTGAAAGATGTAGGAACTTAGTTGTGTTTGGAAGCAGATGAAAGACAGTTATTTCTTAAACGCAAAGAAATAACTAGCAAGCCCAGTGGGCCTTATCATACCAGCTCTGCAAGAGGAGGAGAAGAATACTTCTCCTCTGAAGGGAAGAGAAACTCTTGTCCAAAGGCCTCCACAGCAGCCAGCAGCCAGAGAAATGATTGTTGATTCTCAGGCAGAAATTAATCTCTTGTCAGAACCACCAAAACACCCCCTCCGGGAACGGTGTTCTGGATAACTTTGTTATTTCACTAAGCATCAGCTTATGCTTGTTTGAGTGCTTTTAAGCTCCTGTGTTTAAGCGTGGAATGGCATTGAAAGCAGAAACGAGAAATGCTAACACTTGAGTCCTTTGTTCCCAGGGGCTGTAGTATTCTGCTTTTGCCAGCGTTCTTGTTTATTGTGGTATCACTTGCCAGTGATATTGCATACTTTTTTATCGTTGGTTTAACACAGTTCTTTTACAACTTTCCCTTGTGCTGTCTTAATCACCATCCTTTTTCAAGAGAAGGATGCCTCTATAGTAGCCTTGGGCTTTACAAAGAGGTTTCTGATGGTGCTATTCTCTTGTTGCTGGTTGGGTCAAACAAAACCACAGTCTTTTAAAAGTTTAAGAAGAGGAAAGAACTCCTCTTATCTGTCTGTTCAGGGGACAGTTTACATTAAGGACAAGTCTTTCCCTTTGTGTTTGGATCGTGATCTAAATAAAAGTACTGAGGGCAGCCACAATGCGTTTTAGTTCCAACCTGTGCTTTGTTCCTTAGCTTCTTAAAATACAAAGTGTACTTAAGGAATACTGTCCACTGTGCCTTGAGTCAAGAGCTCTGTACTTTGGCAAAGGGACTGAGAATTTCCTAATTGCTCAGCTCACATAAAGTGTCTGTTTTCAACATTCCTCAGAAATTAGTCGGCAACAAGTGGTGATTCATAGCACTTTGTCCAGCTGAAATTACAAAGCAGATTTCTAAATAGTCATGGGGGAAAAAAAGAAGAAAGCTCTTTTGCAAAGAAGGCTTTTTTTTTTCTCTGGTTCAGCTGGCTTCAGGGATGTTGCTGAGCATTTTAGGGTCAGCTGATCTCATAGTTTCTCTCAGGAGGATGGGGTGATGGAAATGGTAAGCCAGAGGTGGACCCCAAGATGTCCTCCTCAAGGAAGGCTACTGTGGTTTTTCTAGTCCTGTCATGGGTCTTCTCTTCCCCCTCCAGCTCCCTCACTCTAACTGACAGAGCCAAGGTAGCTGTATGTGTTTCCTCCACCTTGTGGATGACCTGGAGCCCCCCCGCATCTTCTGCAGCACAGATTTTTCTTGGTGCAGCTCTCTGAGCCCTTCCTAGTATGTGGGATAAAGTCCTGTAATGGGAGTCCTGGCACAGTTGGAGCAGAGTGTGCTGTGATCCCAGACTGGGAGTCTCTCCTGCCTGAGTTAAAGAAGCCTTTTAAACAAAGCTGAGTATGTCTCAGAAGTTCTCATGTGGCTGCCAGCCAAAGGATGAGGGGAGTTTCTTGGAGAATGCCATCCTCTCCCGCTGGGGCCAGTCCCAAGCCTGTTGTGTTTCAACAGGAACTTGCTAGTTGCTATGGCTGCCGATTAGCAATTCCAGTCATGTCTGTCCATAGGATTTCCTTACACCTGACAGTGTGTGAGGTCAAGTGCCTGCTACATGAAATACATCAATTAAAGGAGGCTTCTGGCAAATTCACGTCATGGAGTAGGTGACTGCTTTTTCAGGTTATCAGAAACTTGCTTAGGCGTTCCTGTACTATTGTAGTTTTGGTCCCACACCCTTACGTCACCTGGAGGCAGCAACCAGCTCAGTTGTATTATACAAACACTGCAGGTCAGGTGACGTATGGGAGAGACGGAGAGCCTGACTTTCTGCTCTGGAGTGCTGAAATAACAGTTACAAGTAGACAGCGTCTAATGATTCTAATTTCAGTTTTGCCTTCAGCGGTATTTAGGTATTTAGGCATTTCTTGTTATTAAAACAATTTGGTGTGTATTTATTTACTTATTTATTATAATAAACTTTTTAGGTATTTGGTTTTTTTGTTATTTTATTTTAAAGTATCTTTTTCTCACTGATGCCAAAGTGAAAAAGAAGGTTACTGAAAGGCTTATGTGATTTTGTCTTCTCATTCTGAGGTGCTTTTGGCAATGCCTTGTGAGATGACTTGGTTCCTGCTGTGTTTGTGCTTGAATTGTGTCCAAAAAAAAAAAGTTTGATGAGGAACTCCCTGCAAGCTCCAGCAAATACTATTATCTAAGAGGTCAGCTCACCCTTCCTTGGAAGAGCTCTTGAAAGGGTTGGGACAAGATTTTTTGGGGGGAAGCATTTGCTACCTTGAGTAGCTGCCTTCTAAAGGAAGCATGGCTACTTCCTGCTAAAGGTCAGTGGATTTCTCTTGGTGATCTAACAGACAGCAAAGGCTCAGGCATGGCAAGGACTGTACATGTAAGATATGATGAGTTAATATTCTAGTTCTCTGCTTGCTTAAGGCACAACAGTTAATTGTGCTGAATTTCTGGGGTCCAGTTTATTGGTGTGTCTGATGTCTCTGTGCAGTCTTTCCTACTTCCAATTAAAATTGACTCCCAGACTTAGTACTGACAAGGTGAAGTTCCTGATAACACCCTGAATCTTTTCCTGGATCCTTTATCTCTTTTTTTTTCCATTTCTTTGTGCTGCTCTGAATACTTTCCCCTTCCTATAAAGTAATTAGTACTTTAGATATGTGTTGTAGAGCACTGTAGTCCTTGTTCACTTGCCTATAACTTTGTCACAGTTCATTACTTTCAACTCTAAATGGATCCTTCTGGCGGTTCTGTCACTGTCTGCCAGCAATGAGATAAAATGGAGTGTGTGCTTTTGGGGGAGTCTCATGGGAGCTGTGTAGAAATGTACTGTGGTTACTACTGTCACCTTCTGCCCAGAGATGCACTGGCTGTGCACTGTGCTGCATTATGTGAAAACTTAGAGCAGTCTCCTAACCACAGATTTCTTTTTTTTGGGGCTTTGTGGGCCCCCGTTGTTAGCAGCTAACAGCTGGGTGTTGATGCTTCTGATGCATCTGGAAGTCACCTCTCCCTCTGCCTCCCCTTTTTTCAGACAAAGACCTCATCTACTCCTTGGCAGGCTGTTCCCCCTGTGCTGTGTTCATCCCTGCCTTGGTCCCACCAGCCTGGAAAGGAATGGCTGTTCACCTGGTGGTCAGAAATATCATCTGTGAATATAAGAAAAAGTTGATGCCTTCCTTCCAGATAATTAATTAAAATGATAATTGGAGATGTCTCTAACAATGATCTATTTTAGCATCTCAGATGGTGCTACTGACTGTTTATTCTTATTTTGCTGGCAGTGAACATACTGTCTCCATTAGGTTTGCCTTGCAGGTATATAGGTCTCTGTATATATTTCATTTTTTGCTTCCCTCTTTTCCTTATCATCCTATTGGACAAGGTCCTCAGTCAGACTGTCTCACTGAAATAAACATCCCCACATTCCACATACCTTTATCAGTTCATGACTGACCAGGTTTGGTTCTTCTTACTGTCTCCCTTATCATTTGTTGGTCAAATTTGTGTCTCTGAATGTTCTTGTTTATGGCTTCCCCCTTTTCTTATTATCATGCTTTGCATTGAAAAGGTTCTTGATCAGGTACCCTTAAAGGAGCAGATGCTCTCTCCTTCCGCATACACTTACAACTTAATTTCCCATTTTCACATGTGCTTGACTCCACTTAAGTGCTAACATGAATACCCTAGTTTTCCAAATTGATAGATATGCTTGTAAAATTCTTGTAAAAAACCTGAAGAATTTCAGTGGAAGTGGCTTGTAATTTTAGTTGGTTGTTTGGGGTTTTTTTGTTGGTTTTGCTTTGTTTTTCTTCTAAATAAATGTTTAAATAAGTATTAGAGTCTGGAAACTAAAAAGAAAGAAGTTCTATCTGTTTTCATTTTACATTGCATGACTTTAATGCTTGCTGCTTCTCTGCCTCTGATCTCTAATGCCCAGTCTCAACTTTGTTCCAGACTAAATGCAATAGAAATAAACAATAGCAAAGAATGTTATTATCAGCTATTATCGATTTGTTATTTCCTTTTCCAATCATGTTCCAAGTGTAACTTGTTGCCTTCCGTTGCTTTCTTAGACTACACAAAAAAAATTATGTGCACCAGTGTCTGCATGATATAGCTAATACAAGCTTACAAATTCTGCACACGCTTGTCAAAGCCAGATTTATTTGATTAAACCTTGCACAATATCCAGGAGATAATCCAGTATAGGTTTGCCTATGAAGATTCCTTTCACTGATAGTCTGCTACAAGAAAGCAGAGCTGAGTCATCTGAAACCATGCTCTCTTCAAAAATCTTTGTTCCAGCTGAAATTGTCTATACTTGAATTTGGTGATGTATTTCAACTACAGAACGAAACATAGGACTAAATTTCCGGTGTAATTGAATGAGATTTGAGGTTTTCTGCAGTTTTGGCCTGAATATATCCAGGAATTCGGCAACATACAAGTGATATGGGAACTCAGTTTCCCAAAGAATAGTGATTTAATGTATAGAAGAACTCCACAGCTTCCTACCTGAATACATTTGAGCCCAGGGCTAGTCAGGGAGAGAGGCTGAGAAACTAAAATTTCCAGGTTATTTCAGTATTTGCAGTTCCATTGTGTTCTATGTTTAGTGGAATGTAAATCAGTCATATGATGCTAGAAATTCAAACAGGAGATTTTTATACATTGCCTAATGCCAAAATGGCCCGCAAACAGTGCTAATTAGGATTGTTAGGGAAATTTTATTTTACTGATTGAAAGTTCCACAGCTACAAGAGACATAACTAGCCCTATGTTCATATGCTTTGCGTAGTTTCCCGTTCAAAAGAAAAAAGAAGGTGAAGGTTTGGTTTGCTAATGGGACATAGGTCTTTACCTCACATGAACTACTTTAATATTATGCTGTAGCTGGCTAGATTTTTGGCAGAGTGAGGCTGCAGATCCGAACAATGCCTGTTGAGGCTTCTTTTAATGCAGTTCTCCAACAGTATAAAATGATCTGAATTCACTTTGTGTTTCTGTTCCAGCATCAAAGATTCTTGTGCCTGTTGAAATTTAGGAAGGTACTAGGACAAACTAAGCTGAACATTGACAAAACAGGAAGCCAAAAGTTCAGCGGGAACAGCCACTTCAATAAGCTACTTGACTTTGCCAGGCCTGTGAAATGAACTAAGAACTGGTGAAGAATTTGACCTCAATCACTGCTGTACACAGGTACTTCTTCAACCTTAATATGGAATTTGTTATATGTCTCCAAACATGCAGCAGCAAACCGTGTGGTCCTGCCTTTTCAGTTAACATTGTTATTTTTTTCCTGCTAACTAATGTTGATTTATTCCTGGCAATTTCTGTAAGGTATTAAGTGCTGTACTGATGTTAGATGAAAGCATACTCCTCCTCCTTTAAGGTCTAGAGATGTGCATAGACAGAGGAGAGATGTATGTACACGAAGGAGAGAAAGAGTGGGACAGCAGCAGTAAAAATGCTACCATATGCATTGATTAGAAATGACTGGACACACAGGAACTGACAGAAAACGTCAGGACCATCTCTTAATGGTGTGGTGTGCAAGTGGTAGAATGAGATCCTGAAATGCAGCGTTAAGGTACTGCAAGAGCCTTGCTCCAGAAATACAGCCCTAACTCCTTTTCTGGGGATTCTTATGTATAGGTGTATATTTAATGCTTTGAAAACTCAGTATATCCTAAGGTGAATAAAGCACCTTTGAGAAACTAGATGGTAAAACCTTGGCCTTGTCTTCTGCCCACTGCAGTCATAACACAAGGCTGAAAAGTACTGCACCTGCTTCATGGGTAAAGAAACTGACCACGTCAGCTGGGTCACTTACCAACGCGGTGTAATTTGCCAGCAAGACTAGGAACATCAGGAAACAGCAGCTTGAAATAATGGCAGAATAACGTTTTCTGCTTGTAAGTTTGCCACAGCACTGTGTGTCAGACAGCATGTGCAGAGCAGTGGTGGAGTGCAGCTCTCAAGGATGCTGGGGTGCTCTAGGTGAGACCATTGACTACCACACATCCACTTTGCTGAAAGTCTGCCACAGGGTTATGAATATCCACATAAAATCGCTTCCTTCCCAGAGGTCCTTGTACACAATAAGGTGGGTGAAAATGAATGAATGTGCAGTTGGAGGACAAAAGATTCTAGCTACACCACTATTCATAGGATTTTCTCTGCCACCCTTCAGGATCTGAATTTCAGGGCCAAATTGAGAGCCCATGAGGAGACTTTGAAACATGGTCTGGGACATTTCTGCCTGTCTAGGTCACTGGTCTGTACTTTCAGCTTTCTGCCTAGATTTACCTTTGACAATTCTCTCCTTCTCTGCCCACCTTACTCCCCTCTCAGTATTCTCCAGAGAGATATACAAGCAGATGAGTGTTGGTTTGCAACCTAACTAGCTGCATTAGTTCTATGAGGGAAGAATACAAATGAGTCTGGCTGATGAAGGAGGATGGTGGGAGAGGTACATGGAAATGCTCTATTTGTAATGAGGTTTGAATGCACAAACAAGGGCCTTCAAGGCAAGAGTAAGCATGGTCACCGCAGGACTCTAACAAATACAAGGCCGCATTGCTCTCTTTCCTAAATTTCAGTGGAGGTGTTCCCCTAAGCCACCATCTAGCTCCTGCTTGGCAGAACCAGGTCGTATCACAGGCAGTCAAAGAAGATGATGAAATTCCTGAGTAATGGGTCAAGCATTAAGGGCAGTATTTTGCATGAAGTTCAGTCTCCAGTGAGTTCAACCCACAGTGTAAGTGTTCTTTCTCTTGAGGATGACTAATGTGAAAAGCAAGTGTGTCCCATAGCAGCATTCACAGGGTAGTTGTCCCTTTTTGGATTAAGTCCTCTGTGGATCCTGACGTTGTGTATCCCAAGTGACAGGGAATAAATGTCACCATGGGACAAGAGGCTTTTGCAAAGCACATGCAAAGCTCCCAGTTGAACAGCAGAATGGGTTAATGAAGAGAGAAACCTGCTTCACAAACCAAGGGAGAAACACCTATCTACCTCCACCTTGGCAAAGCTGGAGGGTTGCTGGGAGTAGTAGGACAGGCCTTTGGAAAGCCAAATATATTCAGTGTCTGTTGTGTATCTAGCCTTGTTCCTCTCTCCTATGTTCCTGAAACACAGTGAACTATAGTGCTCTGAATGGGCAGAGGTAGCATTTATGCTGAATCAGAGCTAGCTCATGAGATGCAGTGAAGGTTTCAGACATGCCCCAGTTAATTGAGTCTGCTGTGCCCACCTGACTGCTCCAGCTGAACGGCTCTGCAGTTGCAATGATTTTTAGTTTGCAAAAGAGTTGGTCACTGCTTGTTCTTCCTGAATGCTGTGGGTGTTTCTCAAGAAAGATATTTTGCATTTGCCTCTGGATAGTTTTGTAGTAAGAGTTGAACAATCACTCTGGGTGTCTCCAGAATATAATTATCCCATTGTCCTAATTAGTTTCAGACTACACATTGATCATTGTGGTCTTATAACAGTACTGCATGAGGAAGTTTTCTTCATACATAATTCTTGACTTTCTCTGTTTATAGCTGGGGCAATGCCACTGGCAGAGCTATGAAAAAGAAATTGGGCTGGAAAGGGGAAAATAGACCTCAACAGTGACCAACATTATTTTTGAATATTAATCAAGTGTTGATACAATTGTACACCTGTTCTCTTAGGTTAATAAAATAAATACTTTTGTATTTATGAGAAAAGAAGTAAATCCAGAGAACAAGTGGTGTGTAAGACTGTCGTGGTTCAACTAAGCACCACACAGCCGCTCACTCACTCCCCCCCCAGTGGGATGGGGGAGAGAAACAGAAGGTAAAAGTGAGAAAACTCATGGGTTGAGATAAAGACAGTTAAACAAAAGCTGCACACAAAGCAAAGCAAAACAAAGAATTCATTCACTACTTCCCATCGGCAGGCAGGTGTTCAGCCATCCCCAGGAAAGCAGGGCTCCATCGTGCGTAACAGTCACTTGGGAACCATCACTCCGAATGTCCACCTTTTCCTTCTTCTTTCCCCAGCTTTATATGCTGAGCATGACGTCATATGGCATGGAATATCCCAAGTTGGGGTCAGCTGTCCAAGCTGTGTCTCCTCCCAACTTCTTGTGCCCTCCCAGCCTACTTGCTGGTGGAGTGGTGTGAAAAGCAGAAAAGGTCTTGACTGTGTAAGCCTCGCTCAGCAATAACGAAAACATCTCTGCATTATCAACACTGTTTTCTGTAAAAACCCAAAACATAGCCCCATACTAGCTACTATGAAGAAAATTAACTATCCCAGCCAAAACCAACACATTCTCCACCCCTTATTCCATACCATTTACATCATGCCCATGTCCCACACTATCCAATACATCCTCATTAACCACCAGCATCCCCCTTCCCATCCTTTGGTATAATACACAGATATCATTCCCCTAGTCTATGGACCACCCCTGTAAAATGACTGTAAAATGTCCACAAATGTCCACAAATGTCCACAAAGTGTTCACAAAATGTCCATTGAGTTCATTTAGTGCATGACTTTGGGCTCCATCTGTTATGGTGGTCACTCAGGACAGGAGAGGTGGTGTGTTGCATGGGGTTACTGGGCACCAAAGCCAGCTCAGGTCAGGTCACTGCTGCACTTGCACTGCTTCTTGTAAGGGTTGTCCTCCATTCGTTCAGGTGGTTCCTGCTATAGTAATTCCTATAACGTGCAACTCAAATCATGGGTTACAACAATTTAAAGGTATTTCCACTACAGTCTCCACCCCTGGTGCATTTGGGCCAGGTTATAGGGTTTAACATTGCAATGAACTCCTCCCCTTGCCCCTGCTCCAGCTTGGACTTATCCACAGATTGTAGTCCCTTAGGGGAGTACCTGTTCCAAGTGGAGTCTTATCTATGAGCCACAGTCTCTTCAGGGGTACACCTGCTGTGACTTAGACTTATCCATAACCTCAGTCGCTTTGAGGTGCACTTGTTACAGCGTGGCCTTCTCCATGGGCCATAGTGACTTCAGAGATATACCTCCTCCAGCGTGGCCTTACCCACAGCCACAGTCCCTTCAGAAGTATACCTACTCCAACATGGCCTTCCCCATGGCTGCAATTCCTCCAGTGGTGTACCTGCTCTGTCTATTGTGGGCTTATGCGTGGCCACATGCTTTGAGGTGCTCCAGCATGACCTCAAGCACAGCCACTGATGCTTCAAGGTGTACCTTCTCCAGCGTGGACCTATCCTTGGGCCACAATCCCTTCAGAGATATACCTGCTGTGGCACAGGCGTAACCACGGCCACAGGCACTTCGAGTTGTACCTCTCTGGTGTGGACTTATTCATGGCCGCAGATGTTTCAGGGTGTCCTGATCCCATGTAGACTCATCCACACATCTCAGTCCCTTTGACTCAAGTACATACTGGAGTTCCAGCCTGTCCAACACAACAGCACAGAAACAGCAGCGATGCCCTAGCCATCTGCCAGCCCAGGCGCATCCCCACTGCTGTTATCAAAATGTTCCCAGGCACAGCAGAGTGAGATGATAAGCAGTACAGCAGTACAGCAAACAGCGGAAGCAAAAAGCGGCCATTAATGAGCACTAGGCTCTAATATACAGGAAGGCAAGCAAGCCCCATGGCAAGGACAGGCGCCTTTAATAGCTAAACAGCAATAACAGCTATAAATTGGATCTAGCACATTCCAATCAAACCTGTCATTATCTCGAACCTTTGAGCCCCAACAAGGACTGTCATGGTTTAACCCCAGCCGGCAACAGCACCACACAGGCGCTCGCTCACTCCCCCAGTGGGATGGGTGAGAGAATCAGAAGGGTAGAAGTGAGAAAACTCGTGTGTTGAGATAAAGACAGTTTATTAGGTGAAGCAAAAGCTGCACATGCAAGCAAGGCAAAACAAGGAATTCATTCACCACCTCCCATCAGCAGGGAGGTGTTCAGCCATCTCCAGGAAAGCAGGGCTCCATCACACATAACGGTTGCTTGGGAAGACAAAACACCGTAACTCCAAATGTCCTCCCCTTCCTTCTTCTTCCCACAGCTTTATATGCTGAGCATGACGTCATATGGCATGGAATATCCCTTTGGTCAGTTGGGGTCAGCTGTCCCAGCCGTGTCCCCTCCCAATTTCTTGTGCCCCCCCAGCCTACTTGCTGGTGGGGTGATGTGAAAAGCAGAAAAGTGTGTAAGCACTGCTCAGCAATAACGAAAACGTCTCTGTATTATCAACACTGTTTTCAGTGCAAATCCAAAACATAGCCCCATACTAGCTACTATGAAGAAAATTAATTCTATCTCAGCCAAAACCAGCACAAAAAGACCCTCTGAAAAAGCTGCATATTTGGGAATAAGAAGGTAGGTATTTGTTTTCACTTTACCACCTGGTTGACTGATGTATCCAAATCATCTTGTTATCAGCAGAGGCTGCCTGATTTGTTGAACTGCCAATCTGAAGACCTGAGGAGAAGTAGCATATAAATAAATCAGTGGAAAAGCGCACCAGAGAAAATCAGACAGGACCTCAAATCTCTTGGCTTAAATCAGATGAAGGAGTGGTAGAATTTGAGGGAATTTTCATATGTATCTGTTGTTGAAAAAGAGATTTGTTCCAAATTACTATATGACCTGTGGAAACCTCTCCACCAAATGACAGATCCACAGCTGCAGCTCTTGGTTACAGCTATTTTGCATTCAGAGCCTGGGACCTGTTCTCAGGTAATGTGTTATTCTTGGCATTTCACAGTTCTGTCACTTTACATTGCATCAGTTAGGCAACCTGAAATGATTATACAATATAATCAAGCACTAAAATTTAACACTTGACTGATAATTTTAATATGGGGAACCCACTCTAATTTCTGATAGCTTCATTTGATTTGAACTCCTTTGAATAATAATGAGATGAAACACAGGTCTCTAGGCTAGCTTGTTGATTTGAGAAGCCAGTCTGAAAAGTGGCAGTGCAGATCTAATTCTCCCATAATTTATTTTCGAATGCCTTTAAATAGTTCTTTGTGGTTTATAGTGAGTGATTGAAAAATCCTGTTTTGCTCACTGATACTGGCTGTTGGTAACAAAACCATGATTTTGAATGAAAAAAGTGAATTTGAAATTTCACTGATGTACTGCAGAAATACATTAAATTAAGCAGTGACTTAACCTTTCCCATTCCCACTTTGGGCTATGTAACTGCCGTAAAGTGCTTGTTGTGCTTGTTCTTGAGCTAAAGCTCACATACAGGGGAAGACTTGTGCTCATCATCAGCAGCTTAACTCTCTAAAGTTTGGAGCTGCCAACAGCTCCTGCTGATCTCAGTAAGACTTCTGGAGGACTTAAAGGTGTGACCAATATACCACAACTGTTGTTTGCCTTGGAAGATGGTTTCCCTGATGTGGTAGGGTGGATGTGTTTCCTGGGCATGGATGGTTACTTGTTGTCCACTTGGCTCGGTGAAGGATAAGGTCTCTGCTGCTGACTTTCATCCTTTTAATTATTTTCTCCATTTTCCTTTCCTTTTCCTCCTTTTCTTTCAGAAAAGTTTGTTTAGGTTTACATCTTTATTCAGCATCCCCACTTTGTCCATGCCCTCATCAAGCCTTGTGCCTGTGAGGAGTGAAGAGGAAGTTTCTGTTTCTGGTCGATGCTGTCTCTCTGCCTTCAGGGCACTCTGGGTGGAGAAGAGATGACAGGGAGGACCACAGTTTCAGGGGGCCAAACTGGAATAGAGATCATGGATGTAGCTTCCAGGTCAGCGCATGCCTGGGGGAGATGAGGGTTTGTCTGTAGTGGGTAAGTGCATCCCAGTAAGAAACTACAGCCAGCCTTCAGAGTGGGGAGACATCATTAGTTTTAAAATATGACTCCCTGGGAGTCACCATTCACAGTCTAGGCAAGATCTTATGCTGTCAAAGGACTTGTGTTCCCAAGATTTGCATGAATTTCACTTGTGAAAGGCCAGAAAACATTACAATGCTAAGAGATGATGCTTTAGCTGATGCTGGAGAATGCTATACCACCTTCTGGACACAAACACCCAGATCAGCATTGTTTGGTTGGGTGCTCTTGCCTACAGAGTCATTCTTATTTCCCCTTTGGGCACTCATCTTTTATATTTGCAGCTGCAGTCCTGTAATGTGGGCACGCTGGGAGAAATTTCAAGCCTGACAGTACACTCAGGGCGGCTTGGGTGACGTTAGTAAAAAGTTTTTCCATCCAAAACAGAATTATTCCTAATCAGGTATAACAGCTTGTGGGAGAAACCTTTCCTAGAACACAAGACATTTCTTACGCATGGATAGAAAGTGTTCTGATTATCCCATTTTAATGACTCTAGTGCAGACAAGTTTGATTAGGCAGATACCGCTCCTGATCAGAATTTTAGTAGCTTGATTTGGTTCAATTCATTTTGATATCTGCATCCAACACCGTTTCAGACCCACTAATCTCCATTATGAATGTTACTTCTTAGGAAACAAATGAGAAGGGAAAAAAGGTAAACCTAATAAACTTATTACAGGGAGAGGAGATGAGATAAGAATCAGATTATACTTCCTTTGTTTTAATTCAGTGTTCTGCAGAAACAACTTATTTTGATTTAAATGTAGATTCCATTGAGTAGTTCTGCTTTTCTAAATCTTTAGTCATATTTTCCTTTGCTGACTTCAGGTTGACCATGCTGTGGAACAAACACAACACCAAACTCTGAAGAGGCCATCATAAATCATAAATCCACTATGACTGAAAATACAGTGGGACTAATAATACTCTTGTGCTGATTGTTTCCTTTCCTGAAATAGATGGTATAGTTTCTCAGGGAGCTGTATGTGGTTTAAATAATGATGTGGATATTACACTGACTTGGAAATGGGACTACACTGAAGTGGAAATGTGTCAGTGAAGTGGTCCTGATTGCAAACAGGTATGCAAAAGTAAAGTCTTTGGATGAACTGAAAAATAAGGACAGATGAAAATTTCTCAATGCTTTTAAGACACTGATGGGAAAACAAACAGAACTTTAAGGAACACAGAACAACTCTGTACATTATGGATCAAAAGGGAGGTGATCTGTGTTAAACTATTTAATGTGCACTAATTGAACTCTGTATTCACTTTGCACGTGTAATAAGAGCATTTTGGATGCAAGCAGCTGAGAGAGGGGCTGGGAGTCAGGACTCAAGGCTTTCTTCTGACTTAGTGCTGACCTGGGCAAGCCCTTTAGTTTAATGTACCTATTCCTCATCCTACATTTGGAGAGAATGGGAAATTGTGACTGTCATCAAGTTGGGATGGGTGTGCAGGGTTCACTCTCTTGAGGAAGGTGACAGGCACAAACAGCTACTGAACAAGTCACTCAATAGACAACGCTGATAGCAAGTGACAATTCCATACCCAAACTGTAAGGGGTACCAAAGCCTTGAACATGACAGGGCCCTGTTTTGGGTAAGAAAGAGAAAAGATGGCTTTGAACAAAGAGGAGATAAGCAAGAGCTGGGGAAGAGATGAACTCTGCCCTTTTTTCTGAAATCTGTTTTGAGTGTTCAGGCTCATAGCTCAGGGCTGAACTGAATAATGAAAACCTGCATTTAGCTTTTTTTGCTCTCAGAAAAGAGAGCTGGCTCACCCCCTCCAAGCGGTGAATTTATTTCTCCAAAGGGACCAAGCAAGATCTCTGTCTGCAGAGAGTTCGGCAAGTGGATCCTCTTCTAATAGAATGAAAGGGAGAGAATCTAGCACAGGTTTTTGCCAAGAGCATTGCCTCAGATGTCTGATGCTTGTACAATCTCTTTTTGTCTCTGTCCTGGATCAACAGTATTTTTCAGCTAGGCCCATTTTGCTAAGCTCTGCTTAGTGAAGTTGTAACAGGTGATTTGGGAGAACTGTCTGCTGCCTGGACTGGCTTTTTGAAAATCAGGTCCACCAACATCTATATATTCTGCTACTACCTTTTTTGTCTTGGTATGGAGTGCCTCTTTTCCACCGTCTCAGCCTTGGGCTTGTAAATTCCTGCTTTGCATACCAGCAGCAGATAATGCTGTCCTTTTTCCACCTGGGCCCAATTCCCTTTCCCTTAGGCAGCACAGCTTTAGTGTTGTGACCCATTTATACAAGTAACTTGTTTCATATGGTACACATGTGCATGCTGTTGAGCGCACACTGTGTTTCTGATGCAAGATGTGCAACTCCAGAGTGAACTTCCTGCCTAGGCAGGAGTGACATAAGGGAGTTGGGATCAGGATGAGTGAAGGAGTTGTTCAATGCCAAGAGGAGGGTTAGGAATAGACAGATACTTGCAGAAAAAAGAACCTGGAAGAGGAGTGCAGAGCAGTGAAGGCAGTTGAGGAACCAGGGGTTTGGGTATAAGAGAAGATCCTAGGCTGAGGAAAGCATCCTAAGAGGAGCCTTTCCTAGGCTGGAAAGGAAGAGGCTGATAGAGACTTCATGAAAACTGCTTGGAGGCAAATCCTATCTGGTGGGAACCAAACAGTATGAGGGTACTGGAGGGCAAGCCAAGTTGTGGAGGAGCCTGATACCAGGAAAACGCATATGAGGAGCACTGGGAGAGTCCTGTGGAACAGAGTGAAGCTGTCTCTAGGACTGGAGAACATGTCTGAGTGCCAAAGGAGGCGGAGAAAACCATTTTTGATGCAGTGAATGGAAGAAGAAAGGTAGGCAGAGTGAGAGAATGGGGCTGCTGCAGCAAGAAGGATCTTGCTGAGATAAAGAACTGTGCGGGGCATATGGACAGTATCTCTTTCCATGCCCTGCTCTTGGGAAGCTATGGCTGAAGTTCAAAGAGACCTGTGGAGGCTGCAGCATGGGAGAGACAGATGAGGAATCCTCCTGCAGGGTAACAGGTCTAAAGACCCTGAAAGCAAATCTCTGGTGGGAGGGACTAGCATGGTCCTGGCTGTCCATCCAAGAATGCTTGCAGCAGTCTTGGAAGGCAAAGGAAAGGGCTTCACCAAACACTGTGTCTTCTGCCAAAGGTTATCATTAGCCATGTATGCTGGGCTGACCTCCTGAAAGTTCATGAAAGATGGGAGAAGGCTCCCCTGGTCTATTGTGTCCATAACGGCTTTGCTGTGGTTTGATGTGACACCAGGCCTTTGAGGGATGTCATTTTGGGTGACGTACTGGCAGATCTGCTCTGCAGCAATTCCCCAAATAATTCCAGGAGAGCAAGCCAGGGGGAGATGGGATTCCAAGAGGTAACAGAGAGTCACTGTCAGCTGACTCCTTTTAGTTTGCTTATACTTTAAAGAATGGCCCAGCTAACTATTGACAAAATAAGCAAAGATTGTTCAGCTTGTTCCCTGCCAGCTAACATGATTGTGTGACCCACAGTAGTGCAGGATTTACAGCTTCAAATTCTATGGGAGAGTGTCAGGTGGGGAGTCACATTAGGCAGTATACCAAAATGTAGTCTCTGAGGGCAAGTCCAGGGAAGATGGAAATGTCCTGTGGAGCAGAAGGGCAAAAGCTCACCTGATCTTGATTTTCATATTTTTTGTGAAAGAGGAACCTTATGATACTTCTGACTTTTTGTTCAGTAAGCACGAGGTGTTTGTGGTGGTGCATTTCCCCCGCTCTCCTGGGCCGCTTGTCGATCTCAGAAATCCCCATGAAACCTCGGCCTTGGTGTACTGAGTCTGGCGGTTGAGGGCTCGTTGACCATATCAGAAACTCTGCATAGCTGAGCTGGGAACATACCCTTGCTGCCTGGCCCTGGTGCCATATTATCTGAGTTGCAGCTCAAGTGGAACAACACTGAAACCTTGAGAATTTTTTAGTAATTACCACCTGGGACTGTGGCCAGGATGGAAATTTACAGGTGACTAAAGGCGATCATCTTGCAAACCTATAAATGGTGGTCCTAAGTGAGACCCTTTGAGCTCTCTGGGAGGACCGCAGCGGGCTGCGCTCAGCATCTCCCTCTGAGTGGGGCGCCTCTCAGAGCTTGTGACCTCTTGGGTCTGTGATATTCAGAGGATTGTCGTACGATGGGACCTGGGCTGAAACTCTTCACTCCTCGAGGCTCAACCCTGGCCCATTGAGAAATGCCGAGATATTTTACTTAAATATTTCTTCACTGAACTTGAGGGGAATTTTTAACAGATATACCTTTTGTGCATTTATATATATCTATTTCTGTCTGTGTGTGTGTGAACTAATAGTAAGCACAAGCTGTAATTAAATCGTGATTGTAGTAGCCTCTACTAACAATTACTTTGTAAATATTAAATTAGTTAATGATTAAGTGCTACTAAAGTTTGTTAATGATTAGTTAATGATTAAGTACTGCTACAAAAGTGAATGAACCCTAGACTGCTGCTAAATACATATAATCCCTAAGATATAAACCCTTAGACGTAACATGATTTTTCTTTATATGTTTCATCCATGTAGTAAGTAGTAGAGTGAAACTTGCCATTGATTGGTTAAATCACACCTTTATAGGTCTCTATTAAAATCAGTTTCTCTTAATAGCTTTGACGGTGATTCTTTGGGCGGCCTCTAAACCACTCATTTGTGACAGTGTCATAAAAGATACCACAGGGATGACAGGGAAGCTAAGTGTTTATAATGATACAAAACAGAAAATTTAAAGTTTAAAATTCCTTTTTCATCTTTTTTTCTGCTCTTCCAGGATTCACCAAGTTCTGGATTGTTCCCCTGCTAACAGGGAATGTGACCTGCTTTTGGCTGTTGTAAGAAAGGTTAGTTACAGCTTTAAAAGCAAAACAAAGCAAAATAAAAAAAAAAAAACAAAACCAAAACCAAAGACATAAAACCCCTAAGTGTTTCTCAAGGTACAAATTAAGCACAATAATTATGTTCAAACCTCACTAAAGCTCAGTCTGTAAAGAAGACAACTATTACTTATTAGTTATGTGCCCGCAAGGAAATATCCTCTCCCCGCAGAAGAACTGGATCTTTTTCTCAGATGCAGGAATGTGGTATTTTCTAAGTGAACCATGCATTTCTTTTTTCAGTCTGTGTTTCATACCACTTCTGAGACCGCAGGGGTGGTAATAACACTTCCAAATTTAGTGTTTCTGTGAATTTAACTAGCATGCTGTTGACCCTCATCTTCCAGCTCATTAATAAAATGCTAGAAGATATCTGACCTACAACTTGGTTCTTTTTACAAATATTGCCACCTGACTTAATTCGCTGCTGTTTAACACTGTCCTTTGTATGCTAAATCCCTTCATGCTGCTGAAATTTATGCAACAGTGTTCACAACTAAGACAATCATCTGAGTTAGCATTCTTGGGGTAAGATAATTACAGGTTTTGGTTTCAAAACCAGGAAGAAGCTTCATTTCTTAAGTCCACCTATATAGAGAATACATTGGGGCTTATGAGTATAACTAACAGCTGATATAGATTCAAGTAGCAGCCAGATAGCTGTTACTGGGTAAGCTATTTGTATTTAACTATCTAGCTGTTACATAATTAGCTATAGCTAACTCTGTTAGCAAAATAATGATCAGAATGGTTTATTCTTTCAAATTTCAGAGTGTGTGGAAGTCATTACAAAAAAATCTAGCTGGCTTCTATGGTCTTGGCGTTGGAGTCTGCCTTCAGACCTCTAATACTCTGTTTCTGCCATTAACGGTTGTGGTGATCTATGATTGTTCCCCAGTGAGGCTCTGGATCCCACACAAGTAATCAATACAGGCCTGTGAGTGTTCATGTATCTTCTGCCAGCTTATTTTGCTCAGAGTGAACTGACAACAGCTTTTGACTCTGGCGGGTTGGGATTTACTTTGCAAAGACTAGGATAGATTTCAATAAGGGTGGAAGACTGATGCTGAGGGTTTGTGTATGCTGGAAGAGCTATACTACAGATAGACACTAGATTTCTAATAGGAGAGTTAGGGTTTCATGGGCTCAAACTCAGTCGTATGAACAAACCTAAGTAACTCTTGGTAGTCTGTGATCTCCTTGGGAACACCTTGGAGAATGAGATTCCAGTCAGGTTGCCCCATAGGAAAATTGTCCGTGGCCTGATGGTCTTTCACTCTTTCAAATATCAGAATTGTTCCCATCTGATTTCCCCTATCAAATCTGCATTGCTGTCTTCAAACATCATTACAGCTTTACCGGCTTCATAGTGGCTTTATTTCCCATGTCTGTGTTCAGTGTGTTTCATGTGTTTCATGTGTTTCACATGCCTGCAAAGTTTTATGCACCTTGGTAAATGTAAAACTTTATGAGCGGCTCATAATCTAGCTGTCCAACAAACAGCTACCATCTGTGTTTATGGCTGATGTGGCAGTACATAAGGCCACTATGGTGAAATGGATCCTGTGTATGGATGTTACAGCTGGAGAGGTTACTGTGAATTAGAGAGTATGTTTTCTCTCACTCGACTGTAATGATTGCAGAGATGATGAAACAGGTATTTGTATAACACTGCTTAAGCAGGTGAAAACATCCCATCCTACTGGCCATTCAGTAGGTAATAGTGGATGTCAGCGAGAAGTCTCTGAAGCATGGGGAAGAATGATCTTACTCCACTTTTTCTGCAGAGTCCTGATTTTTACTTCTACATGAGTGAGGAGCCATGTGCAGGTTTGCGTGAATGCCCCATCTCCGGGTAAAGGATACCTATCCCTCACAAGACAGGGACAAGGAGTACCTTGAGCTACCTGCACTAGCTCTGATCTGGGCAGGGATATCCTTGTATCTTTGCATTACAGCCTTGGCACTAAAAATAGTACAGCTATATACTTCGGGGTTCGGTGAGACTAGCCGGTGCTGCTCAGCTGATCATAATTCTGGAGATGGTTCGTGAGAGGGAAGCTCAGGTATGTTTTGCAATGGTGCATTATGTAGTACACATGTAACATACGCAGATTTAAAGGTTTGTTTGCCTTTGAGGATGGCTGTTGTTATCTGTGGTTTGTTCTGAGATATCTGTCAGAACAGGTTATGTGCCATTCAAATCACACCTCGTGTGTTCATCTTTACAAAAATCATGACTTGTATTAAAATGGAGATGTGAACAATTGACAAAGATGTTTCACTCTTCAGACAAAGCAGTTCAGGCTCTCTAGGGTGAGGTGGAGACGTGGTCTTCCTGAAATAGGACGAGAACTGTCCTTTCTCGTTTTTTCCAGTCACAGCTTTCTGTTAGTCTTTGGTAAAGCAGGAGTAAGTGAGCAGTGCTGTAGCTTTGCCAGACCTCCTGTACCCATCTGGTTGTGTACCCATCTGGTTGGGTACCCTCCTGTACCCATCTGTTGGACCTGCAGGTTTTTTTACTCCCTTGCATCCCCATGGACCTTCAGAGTGGGGAGCAGGTGGGAGATGATGCACAACTCGGTCCACATTCCTCCACTGAGTGCCACTCTCCTCAAGTGTGGTTGTTGGCTAGCTTTTCCTGCCAGGGCATCACAGAAGTTATTATCCAAAGTCCTGGAAGGAGTTTTGTTATGCATTTTTTTACAGATGCCAGTCAGGTTTTAACTTGGCAGCCTCAGTTTTTAGTTTGGCAGCCCCAGAACAGTCTGGAGCCATAGCAAATAGTGCTGGTGATTTTTGGCTTGAGGCAGGTGTGGATGCACTATGCAACTTGCCATCAATCAGCCAGCAGTCACATTGGCATCTTTACCCATGCAGAGAGGAGGAGGGATCTGCCCATGAGTCTGAACTTAGATATCCAGGGGAGGGAAAGGCAGGAAAGTGTGAATATCTGCTTCTAATTTGAAGACTAATTTAGACAAGCACGGGTGTAGGAAACTAATCAGTAATCCAGGGATGAATACTTTAATATTCATTCCATTGTCTTCAGAAACTACCCACATGCTCTCTGTAACTGGAGTCTGGAGTGAGAGCTTTTGTGGGAGCAATTTCTAAAGGAGAGTAGTGTGCCAGGACACAACAGGGCTTGAAACTAAAATGGGACTTAATGAAACAACTCCCCTCAAGTCTCTCAGAGCTCGTCTAGCTGTGGCTTGCTAAATGAAGCCATTAACTCAAAGATTTAATCTCTAGCCCTCTGGAAGGGGAGGAGGCTATCTGCTGCCAGTTGACCAGTAACATGGCTAGCTGAGTAATCCCACGGTCCAGTCCTAGCCTTGCACCCTGAGCCATAACCTGTCAGCTGGCCTGCCACTCCACGTGTGGCACGTGGTGGCCCCTGCTTGTTTCCCTTCAGACTCTTCAGAGCAGGGATTTATGTCACTGCCTTGCCTAGCAGTCAAGCACTGAGGACATTTGCTACCTTTGCGTTGTTTTTCCTGAGGTTGCTCAGGTGTGATACAAGGACAGGAAGGGGAGCAGAAGCCAATCTTGCCCTTCACTGGAGCAGTATGGGGTGAGGAGGTGTATAAATACCTGGGCTTTTCTCTGTCTGCTTGTCTTCAGCAGCTGGTTGGGGCTGTGGGGATGGACAGGACAAAAGTATAGGAGATTATACAATTTTCCCTGTTGAGCAGGATAAGAGGAGGGACACCTTGTTGACATGCCTCTAGTATAGGCGCCTCTCACGTGTTGCTTCCTGGAATGAAGGCAAGAGTGAAGATGTTGACTGGATTAGCAGGCAGGGGACTGACATGCTGCTTGTTAGGTTGTGCTAGAGACTCTGTTGTTGCTGCTTTTTTGCTGCTTTTACTTGTGCCAACTGAAATAACATACATCCTAGAGTCTCTTTTATTTCACAGTGGTCAGGGACCTAGAAACTCTGCTTCACATTTAAGTGCTAGGAGGCTTTCTTTATCATGGATCACTGAGTGTCCCAAATGTACAGGACAGCCCCTCTGGCTTCCTCATACTTCATTTAGAGCCAAGAATTTGCTACCAAATGGTTTATGTATATTTCTGTTGGAGCTAGAGCTTGAAACGCTTTTTTGTTCTTATTTGTGGGAAGCATCTGTGATCCTCAAAAAGGCAATCATGCTTGCCTGCTGCTGCACCTGCATTATTACTATTAATAATAAATATGTGTCATTTAAAGAGAGGCTTTTCATCCTCAAAGTGCTTCACAAACAATTTCAAACTCCCCCAGAAAACATGTGTTAAAAGGGTATAAATGTTGCATGGGTGGGCACTTGAAAGACAGGAGGTGCTAATGTCAACCTTGATGCCATGGTTCTGTGCTGTGTGCATAATTTTTTTTTTTTGTTTTTACAGATGCCAGTCAGTTCTTAACTTGGCAGCCTCAGTTTTTAATTTGGCAGCCCCAGAACAGTCTGGAGCCATAGCAAATAGTGCTGATGATTTTTGGCTTGAGGCAGGTGTGGATGCACTATGCAACTTGCCATCAATCAGCTTTATGCAAGTCTCTAAAAAATAATCAATTGTCTCCATGAGAGGAACTCTGAATTACTGTGTCTGAATTAGAATATAGATTAGGTCAGAGTAAAACTTACATAGTTAAACCTGTGTGAGTTGAATCAGTTTCTGCATCTGTTCTGGTGCTTCACCTATGTATGAAACACTAGGATATTTGTCCTACATTTGCAGTCTCGCATCACAGCCTTTGTGTTTTGTGCTTACTTGTTTCTGAGGGCGTGTGCTAATATGAACCAGAGGAACGCTGGAGGTGGAGAATACGCCAGTCAGTTTCAAACAGCACCACAGCTGATCAGAACACTGGAACAGGGCTTCAGAGATTTTGGCTCTGCCAAAGACTTTTGTGTAACTCCAGCTCCAGCTGAGCTTGTGCCACCTGCCCCTGTTTTGTCTCCCTACTCCAGAGTGCAGGCTCTCTGGCATGAAGACAGTGCAACACCAGCCATAGTGATACTCTGGTGTTTGTTGATGCTATTAAATGAACAGTCTCCTTTTCAAGGTGGTTTATTTTAGCCAGCCAGTGTTCCTATCTTTATTTATGTTATTTCTCTCAATCACGGTCCTTTCTCTTTCATGGTACATTTACCTATTGGACAAAGTGCTCTTCTCAGACTTCCCATGGAATCTTGGACATTTGTATCTTAGTAATGCATATCGAAAATGACAGTACTGTAGGAAACCTGAATGAGCATCCCATGACGTTAGGATGGTTGGATGGTTAACGCTTGGACTCGACGATCTTAAGGGTCTTTTCCAACCTAAATGATTCTATGATTCTATGGTTCTATATTGTTGGTTTGGTTTTTAAGATAGTTTCTCAAACTCTGTTTTCCATGATAAGTAAGCACAACGAATGCCAGCTGTTCAACTCCCAGGCATCTCTCTACAAAAATTAAGGTGTACTCAGCTATGGGGAATAAGAGATGTGTGTATATTTTATATATATTTACATAGGTGAGCATTTCTTGGGTCTTCTGGAAAGACGTTCTATTTAAATTCTCTTCATAAATTGTTTCTCAGACATTTTTAAAATATTGATACATGTTATAATGAATGGTTAATATGTAACCTTTATAAAACATAATAATATATTAATTGTCTATGAGTCTGTACTTGTAGAAACTACATGTGTAAACTAAAATTTATTCTTTTCAGTGCAACAACAGCCAGGCAAGGCCTGAACTCATCATTGCTTGACTAGGATGTGATTCAATTGTGGGAGGAGCTCTGAGGAAGGTTCGAAATCTGAGCAAGGCTGAGATGATATAGGAGATGAGGCAGGCCTTGCTGATAAAACTAGATTTATAATGGTGTTTCCAATTTACTCTTTTGCCTCTTAATGCTTTTCTGCATAACAAAAGTTCAAGATGGAATGCATTCACTCACAGTTCGATCTGATCCATTTCTTCTGGGAAGCGATACGCAACTGGTACGAGAATGAAAGAAGTGCTGTGTTGTGTTGTCTGGAGAGCTTCTCTGCTGTTCCTTCCTCTCTACATTGACAATGCGGGACTGCAGAAATAGAGTGGCTCTGTCCCTATTTTGGCATGGAGCCAGCTGTGTTCTGGTGTGACCTGACAATAATGGAAAAAGCTTTTGTTTGTGCTGCAGCCGAGATACAATCACTGATAAAAGCTGTTCGTAGCTAAGTTTTCTTTATTGAATGCTTGATTGCAAAGTTTCCCTCTCATGCTTCTGAGGAAGCATTGTAAAGTGTTCAAAGAGCTCCTCAGTATTGGACTTTGTGGGTGAATTGGATTAAACTCTTTCTCCTGCATGACTCTTGGGTAGAGACATCTCAGGACAGAGCTGGGAGAAGACAGGGCTGGATTTGTTCAGTGCAGCTGAATTGATTTGCATTGCGGTGCAGAGGAGTGCCAGGCTCCCCTCCCTGCTCTCAAAAAGGTCAAGGGCAATCAGTGTCTGGCAGGAAATTACATTTTGTAAAGTGAGTAGTTCTTGTGGGAACTTGTCATACCAGGGGCCTGAGCCTCCCACTCCTTGGAGGGTGTTTTTTCTTAGATGCTAGATTTAAAATCAGGAGGACCTCCGAAAGCTGCAGTTAATAGGAATGATGGGTGCACTCAATTCAGTTTTCAGCACATGGTCATTGCATCTGCACTGTTATCCTGTGATACACTCAGGACCTTATTTTACTATTTCACTGTGGTGTGGAGACACATGATAAGAACTGGTAGTCCCAGTATAGATAAATAGACCAGGCCAGCTAATGTTAGGACAAGCAAGGCAGAAAGGAGAGAAGTGACCTTGCCAAAGGTATTGCTTTGGCTGCATAGAGAGATGGTGTGTGCTCTGACTTCCACACCTCCAGCCAACAGCAATTCTCCTTTTTGTGTGCATCCCTGTGGATTGACTGTATCTCTTCACTGCTCTGTTGCACCTCTGCTTTGACTTTTTCCTGGTGAGTGTAGTTTTGGCAAGTACTGTTGGTTCATGATTAGAGCCCAGCTTGAAGACTGTCGAGCAAAGTCATCAGGAAACTTTGAAGAGTCCCATATTTGGACATAGATTGCCAAGATACAGGGGAGTGTTCTGGACCCTTGGAGCAAGCAACAGTTCAGCTGTCTCACAGGGGGAAAAGGA